>NW_028277539.1:177572-355144 GCF_059751315.1 Micrasema longulum | reverse complement strand
CTGCCTTAAAAAAGGCATTTGTAATTGATGTGGCGCGTGCGGCGGCTCCCAGCGAAGTGACCGGGCCGAGCGCCGGCACCTCCCTATATGCACTTTGGGGGAGGCGCGCCGGCCGGGTATAGTGGGAGCGGTATTTCCCCCCCCACTCCCGTATTGGCCTAACGCCGGTTCGGACGCAGGTAGCGGGAGCCCGCAACACGCCCTATATAATGTGTACATTTTAAAGAATAAATATTGAGTTCGCCTCGAGACATCAAGTTAGTCTGATCGTTTCATTTCGTCACCCCGCCCGACCTCCCGCTCTACTACTGGATCTACACCTTGGACTTGACCATCGCTTCACCCCAGGACTACGAACCAGTATCTTCCACCGACCTACGCAGTGACACCGGACTTGAGAGGAATTTCGAGACTACATAACTTTCGGGATTTACGACCCCGAGAGCGACGACGGCAGCGAGACACGGCCAACACCTACCCCTTGCTACAGGATTGTGGAATACAGTCCAAACTGTGACTTGTACAGTACAATGGACTTATCATCATCATTATTCCCTTTCCGCACCTAATAGTGCATAGGGCACTGCATTGGTACACCAATCGCAGCGTATCTTGATCATTTTTTTTGTCACATGAAGATAAGATGATAATATGATAATAATAGGTAATTAAACTGTCAAGATAAATAATCAGGATACGAATTATCAACTTATAGCTGTTGAGTAATAAATAACGTAATATGCACATAATTACGCACAAGGAGGAAAAAAATGACAGTGACACGCATCAGTACACCAATTGCAGCGTATCTCGATCATTTGTGTTACATGAAGGTGAAGATGATCAGTCTTACGCTTCAGGTAACAGACCAGGGACTATGAAATATTCTAGTATAAAACACAACTTTTAAATAAATATTTCATATCAACCATGTCGGGAATCGAACGTAAACGCGCTGACCTTTACACCACGAGGCCGACTTAAGAGTTGCCAAAAGAGATTGGGGATGCTGGGTCTATCATATTATTTCATGGGCATAACAAACATCCATGTAGGTAGATAGTGTCACCTTAAAGCGTCTGGATTTAAGAACAACGTTTTGTTTTTGAAATGATTTTTGTACATATTGTTTACTAGTTGAGGTATTTAAGTTTATATTTTGTACATCTAAATAAATACATTACATTACAGAATTCGAATAATTTACATGGCAAACTGTTATTGTCTGTTTGAAATAGAAAAAATACATTTTATACGAGGCATCACAGGAAAAAACATTTATGAAGAAAAAAAAATTTCAAACTAAAGGTTAAGATTAACATATTACAACAGAGATGAAGAACATTTAAGAGAAGCCAATATAGAAGTCCAGGCATCTACAGGGCTTATGACCTGTCAATGGCTGGTTTAAGTGGCCACTTTACACACTGTGTAACATTCACCATTCTGCCCATATTTGAACATCCTTCAATTTTTTCATCTGTTGATGTATGTGAAGTTAAAGAGCTGAAATCTTTATTTATGCGGGTGAGGTTTATCTAATTGACTTATTTCACCTACGTACTAGACAACGCCTGAAAATGTTATTTTTTCAGTTTCTATACTTCTTCATGGACCATACATATTACAAAAAAATATTATAATAACGTATCCCAAACTCTATGAGGCCAAGGGCCCTGTGTAGAGTTGGAATACAACATAATTGAAAGTGGAAGCACGTATATAATTAAATAATAGAAAAAATTAACATGAAATATTATTCATAAACATAAATATATTTCAAAAAGCATCTGGACAAAACCAGGCTTAATGGTATATAAATCTATGCAATATCTCGCAGCAGTATCATTGGCTAGTTTAAGTGGCCACTTTACACACTGTGTAACATTCACCATTTTGCCTATGTTTGAGCATCCATGTTTCTTCAATTCTTCCATCTGTTGATTTTAATGAAATTGAAGAGCTGAACCTTTATTGTTGAGAAGAGATTCATCTGATCGAATTATTTCACATACTACTGGGCAACGCCTGAAAACAATTTGCAGCAAAGAAAGAGGTAAAGAAATTTTGTGATAATTTACTATTAAAAATAAAAAATGTATTTGAAACGCGCCGATAAACGTTTATTTATTATTAGTTTGGCGCGATCTAGATTTTGTTTACTTCTGTACATTAATTAGAATATATAAAAAATAATTTAAAAATAACAATTTTTAAAATGTTTATTGTTGATTTTTAGTTGTGTCTACTTTTTGTTTCTTTCATTTAAAATAAAATATGAACAATAACCTTGAGAGGATCCAAGGGGTGTGGATGACGCGTTGGCCTCTGTTCATACTTCTTCCCTCATCAATCTGAAGAGTTTGCATTCATGAGGAATAATTTAGCTAACTTTCCTCTACGCTTTTGAATCCCATTTATGCTGTTTTTGCGACCTCGCAGTAGGGCTGTGTAATACTTTTTGCTTTCCAACCAATATTTAGAGATGTTGAAAATATTGCTGACACACTATTTAATTTTTTGCACCACAACGGGCCAAGGCGCAAAATTACAGCGTAAAACACAAAGACTTGAGAAAATTTATATTTTTTTATCCTGATAAATGATAATTGTTGGAAATTTGATATTTTTATGAAGAAAATAAAATTACCTTCGGGCCAATTTTCGTACACGTGCAGTGCTATGTCACCCGCTGAAAATGCAGGACTAAAGATGAACTCCTTTGTCTTCCCGGAAACGAGAATCAACCGGAGATTTATCTGAAACACAAAAATTCAGAATAAGCCATCAATATTTGGAAATACCATAAAACTCTTAGGAAAATTAACAAAACAATTTAATTTTATATATTTTACGATCATAAACAATTCATACACATTTACTAATTTGGGAGGGATATTTTTAATAAGTGTCGTTAACCCTTCCAAGTCTAAGGGGGTATCTATGGTCTCCCAGGGCTGGCATTCCAAAGGCTCTTGCGGCCATATTATCTCATGTATTTACATACAAAATACACGAGAAAAACTGTTTTCAGGTAGCATATATTTTTCAGCAACTACATATTTTTTTACATACTACCCCATAATGTTAAGAATGTACAAAAATTAATAATAAAAAAAAAATGCTGTATTCTTTCAATAATAATTAAATTTGTGTTTGCTTTTCCTCCGTGCAAACTATATAGTTTCAAACTCTTTTTACTATTTGGTCGCTTATTTTCAGCAATAACCACAAAAATCCGGATTTCTTGCGTGAGATTTTACATGCATTCCCCCTCCCAACTCCCCGCTATACCTTTCCGTTAACGGGTTCTGTGACTTTTGATCATTGTTATTTAACAGCAGAAGGAGCGCAATGTGATAAAGCATCATTTCGCAACAGTATTTTATGAAAAAATGTATGAACTTTATAGAAAAATCGAAATATTATGAAACAGTTTTATAAACACTACCTTCAATCATAACAACATTTTTTTAAAGTCATATTTATAGTATTTCAGCTGGTTACCCCCCTCCGGAACCCACTGATTTTATTCACAATCTGGCTCAGAAATATTAAAATGTTAATGGTACAAATCAATGTTGAATGAGGCAAAGATTGTTGGCGCCTTTCTTAAATTAAATAGTATCTTCTGAATGCTCTATAAATTGTAGTGAATTTTATAGTCAACACCTCTCGTTATATTATCAATAATTGTTAAGTTATTAAGGTAAACTACATATTTCTTGGTAAAATATGATAATTTTCAGTAAATGAAAATAGAGCATTAATGTAAATTCATTCAATGAGTTGAACTAAGAACAAGTAACTGTAAATTCACAAAAATATCCCAAACGATTCGTAAGTATAAATCACCGTCATCCCCCTTCCGCACCCGGTGGTGCGTGGGGCGCCAGTCCAGGAATGATGAAATATTGCAGTTTAAACATCTTTCAAAATCTATTTCACGTCCACCGGGACCTCGAGAATGGTTGGTAGGCGAACGCGCCAACCGCTGACAACGAGGCGGACTTATTTCCACTCGATTTACTTATTTAGGATTTTTACCCGAGGGCGGCTGCCAAGCCGAAAACACTCGTCAGTTTAGGTAAGTTTACGTACATATTTCGCTCAAATGTATTGTTGTTAGGCTCGATTTGGTACTTCTCACAAATATTTTGAATGGGAGAGTTTTAATAATAACTAATACACCCAAAAACGTTGTAATATTTCTCATTGCATTGACTAAACAAAAGTTCACAAAGAAAAAAACTAACAAACAGTGAAGGCTCGAAGTCGGCGCAGTGCTACACACTTTACACTACGCACTAGAGGTCGACCAGCTTTACGTGGCAGTTGACTAATTTTATAACTAAAAGATTTCTATATTTACTTCCTATTATTCATTAAATAATATGTCGCGATCATCAAAAGTAGTGCTAGGTGATGTTAAAACAATTGCTTACGCAGCTTTACAATATTGTGATGCAGAAAGGGCCATTAATCGCATTTGAAAATTCGATAAGTCGAGCTGCCGCCATGACAGCTTTGTTATTTGATTATTTAACTGAGTGCTGCCAGGACAGTTATTTTAATTAACCCTTGTTAGTGATTTTTTCGGATAAAATCTATATCTGCGTGCACTATTTTTTATTTCATGTTTAAAAAAGGATTGTTCGATTTTCGTTAAATTAAGTATAAAAGTATTTTTATATTTTTCTAAGCAAGTTTTGTATTATTTTAAATAAAGCATTTTTGTGTTTGTTTTATTTTAAAAAAAAATCTATTTGGTCAGTTTTTATAATTTCATATTGTTCTGTTTTTTCAGGTTTTAACACTTTTATTAAATATATTTTTTTGATGTATAAACTTTATCTAGTATATATAATGTACATTTTTTAATGGCAGTACATTGTTTAATCGAACACACGTCTTTGTAATTCAATTAATATTTATTAACAAACTATAACAGTATATAACAATAATATAATAGTGAACGGGAATTTAATAAAAAGTAGTAGTTTTGACATGTCGAACGAATGGACGGTGAGAGAACGGCTAAGAGGATTTACAATGTTAATATTGATGGATGCAGAAAGCGAGAAAGACCGAGGAAGACGTGGCATAATCAAATTCCATAAAAAAACACAATTACAATATTTCTTGAATTTGATTATGAATAGACCATGCTTATTTAATATTCACATTAAAATTATCACAGTTAAATATTTTTGCTAAGAAAATTAAATAAACGAAAACTTTTCGTTAGCAATTATTTCTACGCCTGACAACATTGTCCATCCTATACTAGCTCCCTCACCAAACTGCCAAGTAAGGCAGGTCGACCTGTACCGACAAGATGAAGAACGAATGAATATATTTGCCGTAGCATGGACATTTTAGCTGCGGTAATGTTCGACCATTCCCCGGTTATGGCAGTTATTAGAGTCCTTAGTGCTACTGAGTCGTGGAAGCCATTAAAAACTAATGTATTTAACGACGCTCTGTACTTTTACGCCTTTTGAATTTCTCACTTTTACCGAGGCAATGTATCGCCGTTAACTTCTAAGCACTTTCCATTTTAATAATGTCAACTATTAATACAAAGTACGAAGTAAGCAGTGGTACTCTGAATACATATTATCAAATCCTTTTCGCATTTTAGCTCGTATTTATGTGACAGAGTCATAAGAAAATTACCAAAACGTTGCGAAATGTTCATTAAGACGTTATATTCATTTTGGAAAGGCTTTTGGGCTAAAAATGGTTCACTTAACAAGGCTGGAATTTTTATACTATCGTCGGCTTCGTAGGGTAATCAATTGATGAGTTCTCTTATTTGATCCCCAAATATTTAGATACACATACAAATATTTTTTACTCGTGCGTTACCTCGGACCTGTACCTACCTAAAGTTTAATTATTAATTGACCTAAATAAAGATCAAGATTATTAAAATTACTATTAAAAGTTGCATTTTTCAAATTGCTACGTAAATGAAACATATATTTTGGACGGAAACAACAATGATTATAGTGTAATGGTTTACACGATATTTGGTTATCCTTAAGAAGACCCGGACGTTTCGTAGCATTAGCGTAGTGTGGTATTACGAAGTGAGGTGTTTACTTAATAAAATATTACAGTATGTGTTAATTAATTTTAATTCACTACTGTACCTCGCTCATTAGCTCGATTTGGCCTAAAAAATCACACAGATTTCAGATTTTAAAGGTTAACAAAATTACATTAAAAATAATCCCAGTAAGTCCCAACTAAAAGTAATAATAATAAGGAAGAACCGACCGGCTTCTGGACAGTTTTATTAAAATCCACTATTTTAGATTTTTTCTACCCATCGGTAACACGATTTTTTTTATGTGCCTTTAGATATTCTATGATGGATTATGCGCAGTATTTTTTCCTTATCAAAGGCCTTGCTAAAATCAGTATAGATCGTATCAACGTATTTTCGTTTTAAAAGTATCTGAAATATTATTTTTGTATAAAATAACGTTAGTAAGAACTTATCAAGATTCTAGAAGACATAAATTCGTGTTAATAATTGGTTACTATCTGGCTTATGGGAGGTATTAAATTCAACATTTTATAAGTAATACAACATGTAAAATCAATGTATTATCATCAATGATATAATATGATTCAAACGGCTGTGGTACAATGGTTTTAAGTTCGTTTATATATTAAGTGCTTTGATTTAATATTTGAAACGGAGGTAAAAATACACACCTATTACACGAAATGTTTATTGTTGCAATTGCTACCTAAAATGAAACCGTAAAGCGCACCGCGTCCGATAGCGAGTGCGGTCCTTAACGTCGAGAAGGGGAACCCGGGTGCAGCGCGACACCCGCTTATATAATATTGCATTAAACCGCGAAAGTGGCGCGCTTCGACTTGGGTATGCACCCACCCCGCGCGGAGTGACTTCAACCCCAACTGAAAAAAGGGTTGTTGCGATAGGGTTGGCTGACGAAATGTGCATTATTCTAACTTTACAAATACATCGCGTGCAAGGCCTTGCGTATGCATGAAATCGTCAAATTGCCCAAAGATTGTACAGCTATTGTTCAAGGTTCTCTTAGGGCTCTAATTTGTATAAAACTGCAACACGAAATCAAACGTGATTACCCATAATTCTCCGTAGTTAGACCTCCATATCTCCCTTCATGAAAACAACGCAATTTTATAGGGATTTCCAGATATTTTACTTTCTAGATATATAGAAAGAACTGAATGATTTAATAATGGGAGCAAACATGAGTGGTATAACTGTTAACTGTCTTCTGTATGCGGATGATGCCGTGCTTCTTGCTAGCAGCAAAGAAGACCCGCAATTCTTGGTAACAAAAGTCTACGATGAATGCAAGAAAAGCGATTTGCTTATGAATGTGGTTAAAATCGAAAGTGATGATTCTCGAAAGGAATGAAAATATAAATAAATGTGAGATTAGTGTGAACGGAGATATTCTGAATCAGGTAGAAGAATTTGTGTATCTGGGAAGTATGTTTACTAGGGATGGAAAGACCGAGAAAGATATTGAAAGGAGGGTGAGTGCCGGGAACAGGGTGAACGATGCACTGAAATCTACTTTGTAACTCTAATATATAAGAGCGAAGTATGGAATTGGAAAAATAATGATAAAAGTAGGTAAAATGCTGTCGAAATGCGATCCTTCAGGCGAATATGTGGTAAAACGATGTATGATAGGTGCCCAATTGTCGAGATTCGTGAACTGTGTAAGGCTGAGACATGCATTATCGACAGAATCAAGAAAGAAGTGCTGCGTTGGTTTGGACATGTAGAGCGAATGGACAGCGAAAAAATGGCTAAAAGGATCTACGATGCGAATGTTGATGGATGCAGAAAACGAGGAAGACCGAGAAAGACATGGCACGATCAAGTACATCAAATACTTGAAGATGGGTAAGTCAAAAGTAGGAACAATCGGCGTGCGTGTATAAGAAGATGATGTATGAATTTAGAGGAAGTGAGGTCTATATGCAAAGACAGTTTTTTTTTATTTTTTTATTTATTTACAATTTTAAAAAACCCGTTAGGGTTACATTAGAAATTTAATATTGTCTAGTCATTTTATGTCTCGTCTAGTCTAGTTAGTTCAGTCATCATGTGCTTTTTCAGATTGATTTTAAATTTGTCTCCATTAAAAGTTTTCAAGTAGTAAGGTAGGTCGTTGTAGTGTTTAAGTCCATTATGTAGTATTTTTGACTGTCCTGTGTTTGTCTTTGCTTTTTCAATATGATAGTGTTTTTGTTGTCTGGTGTTATATTTGTGTATGTCAGCATTTTTGACTAATATTATGTCGTCGTCTTGTATGTTTCCCAGTGTTATTTTGTGCACAATTTTTAAGGTCTCAATTTTAGTCAAGTAGTTTATGTCAAACTGGTGTGTTTTTTTGTACAGTTCAGTCGTAGAGGTCAGGTAGGGTAGGTTGTATGTTAGTTTAAGAATTTTATTTTGTTGTCTTTGTATTCTTGTTATGTCTGTCTTGTTACCAGTTCCCCAGAAGGCGATCATGTAACTTATATGACGTTCTATCCTCTCTGCCTACCCCTGCGGTGAAACGGCGTGATGGTTTGTTTGTTTGTTTGTTTGTTTAGATATTTTAAGTTATTTTTAATAGCCGACGAAACAGTGTTTTACAATCAAATCATTTAATAACCTTTGCTTATGTGAGCGTAACAATAGGTTTTCATGTAAATCATTCAAGTGTGCGTGCTTACACAAGCAAAAAATACATGTTTTCTTCGTTCACCTGCAGGCACTAACGCATTAACATAGGTTTATTAAACATTGCACCGCATTGTACATTACTTTAAAAAAATAAAAATATTATTTATTCGGATAACCAACAGCTACAATTATCATACATAAAAAACAAAACAAATAACCAATAAGCCAATTACAGGTTTTCACAAATAGCATCACAGTGAGTTAAAAAATATTTTCAAACATAAAATAAACAATGATCTAAATCCAAAAGAAAAAAAAGAAAAAAAAAGCAGTCTGGCACCGCGATGACAATTTCTACATATTATCTAGCCGAAAACTTTTATAAACGTAAAGCTAATACAAGGTGATGTATTTATAACGTATATATTCAGGGGTTCGAACTGTCAGTAGGGTCGCAGTGAGTCACATCTTGCTGGAGGGTGTGATTCTATAAAATGCTGCGAACGCCCAGTTGCATTCCACCGGCAACACTACTGACTAGTCCTACTCGTTAGCGTCCACGTCGCGAACCCCGGGCAATGGGATCACACTCATAACGGTGTGATCACAGCAGATAACAGAGGATGAAGGGCGAGTTTTTGGCGCCTCAAAACCCGAACCAACCAGTTAAGGGTAGGTAACTCCGACGGAAAATCCACCAGAGAAGGCAACGGGAAACCACTCTGGTCATCTTTTCTCAGGAATTATTACGGCGAGTACACCAATAAGCAGTCGTCCTGTTTCAATATTGGCGTGCAAAACGCGTAGCAGAGCAAAAAAAACTAGCTGTCTATGCCAGTTAACTGTGAATAGGGAGATATATCATACTACGAATGCCGATTGAAATATATGGAATGCATTTAGAATAATTAATTGTATTTTCAAAATCAATATGGATATTGTGGAAAAATGTTTTCATACATAGATTTAAAAAAGACATTTTTTTAAAAACACGTCACTAGAAAAACACGACATGTTCGGCCTTGATAGTTTGTGACGTCAAGATTCGTGACAATGTTCTAAACAAGTTTGAGTGGTCAGGAGCAAATAAACACGAGTCGTGACGTATTAGGGGCGTGGCCAATGGAATGGCCGTTTTTGCGGGAATTCAAAATTACAAATTTAAAAATATTTTTTATGCTACTAATAAGTAAAAAAAAATCTTACTGGGCAGTATTTCATAGACCTTTATTACTTTAAAAATGTTTTAAAAGAGGTGATATTTCCCTATTCAAAGCTCGCGCCTTTTTACGATACTGACTACAAGTTGAGTGTTCCGGAACTTAAGTTGAATGGAACACAAGACGACTGCTTCGTGCTGCATCTAGTGTATACCAGTACCCACTGGCGCTATTACATTATTTTATATTACAAAATGTGAGGATTCTAGTCGGATCGTAAGACGAGCATGACATCGCAGGCCATTGTAAGAATTCAAAATGGATAATATAGCGACGATATTATACAGTTCATTGCTTCCTCGCTCGTCTCAAGTATGTATGCATTTTACATTTTGTGCGGACAGACAGGCGAGCATAATGCGACAGTAAATTATTGAAAATCTAAAAGAAACTATATTTGTAACGCAAGAATAAAAAATTACGTATTTGCATCGGTTATTTAAGTTCAATGACTCCGTTTATGATTGTTAAATATATTTGTTTTACATGGACTAATAATTTTTAATAGTGTATTTATCAACTAAATAATAATCTCGGGGTTTATTTTGACACAAAATTAAATTTTAAACATCATGTAGATTACATAACTCGTAAGTCACTTAAGCTACTGGGGTTCCTAAAGAGAGTAACCAAACCCTTTAAAAAAAACGGAAACTGTCATATGTCCTATATATGAGTTTGATTCGCAGTAATCTTGAGTGCATACTCATGCGTATGGAGTCCGCAATATCAAAATCATATAAACTCAATAGAATCTGTTCAAAAAAAGTTATCAAAGTACCTTTTGTTTAAGTTCCAAATTTCTAACCCTCGTTCAAATTACGAGCAACTTCTAACTCTTTTTCATTTTCATTCTCTGATAAAACGCCGCGTTGTTTTCGATATAAAATTTCTGTATAAAATATTAAACTACAAACTAGATACCAACCTCCTAAATAAAATACAAATAAATGCGGGATTAAGAACACTCAGACATCGGGAAATATTTAAACTGCCTTTGTTTTCAAATAATGCTACATACCTCACACCTATGGCCCGCATGTGTCGGGAATATAATATATACTGCCGAAACAATAAAATTGACATTTTTCATGATACTCTCTCAGCTTTTGCGAATAATCTCTAAAGCTAGGGTTTCCTAGGACAGCGGTGCCCGTATCTTAACGGCCGTAGTGAACGGTGATGCGGTGGACAGCCGTCGTAACGTCGACTAGAGAGTGGTTTCCTAGGGAAACGGTGTTAAATGGTGTTGATAAGACCGTTTTCCTAGGAAACCACACCCTAGTCACCGTTACGACGGCTGTCCACCGCATCACCGTTCTCTACCGCCGTTAAAATACGGGCACCGCTGTCCTAGGAAACCCTAGCTTTAGGAATAAATCTTATTCAATAAGTACACACGTACAACTTATTTTTTATTGCACTGTAATCCTGTATAAAAAAATATTAAAAAATATTTTAAAATATGTATTACAACTTAATATTTAAATCTATTTTGTGTAATTCTATAATTGAAGATATATATGCATATAAAATTGTATCGACGAATGCTTTCAAATTGTATGTTTTCTAGTATGTATCTTTGTTGAATTACCTAATAAAATAAAATAAATAAAAACATTTTCAATAATAGATGTTAAATTCAAAGAATTCGTAAACAAATTAATCGCGATAGTAAGGAGCAATATTTTGGTCGCACATATATTTTTTCTCTATTTATTTATTGAATACGTTTACGTATATTACAAAAATATATTTAAGGCATTCAAAACATAAGAAAAAAATTGCTATACAATTAAAATGTGATAAAATGGTAAAATAAAAATAGCCAGTAATTAGAGTAAAAGGAAGATATCCTCTATAACTTTCTTTCAGTAACACGAAAGATGTCGATATCCGAAGAGATGCGATTGAGTTAAGACATTATTACTCTTCCTACTGGCATTGCTATTGGCATATTTATATCGTCGCTATCGTTGTTCAACAATAAAAATGACTAAAATCAGTATTATACCACTAATCTCCTGTCTGATGTGCAATACGGCTCAAAATATTCTACTCCCTGAGATCTGTCATAGGTAATTAAGATTATTTTTATAGAGCTTCCTAGCCAATTGGCAGCTTGGTGTAACTATGGAAAAGTTCTGATTTAATTGCCATAAAACAAATTAAAAGCGATTATCTCAGTTCGACCTTTTTTGAGATGCATCGTTTTGCCATAAGACATGAGTAATGGTAATGAAATGGTAAATCATCTTCTAAAAGAACGATTTTTGTTCATTAATAGTCTAAAAGCTGCTGAAAAAAAAAGTTTAAAAATGCATACAATCAACTAAAATATAATAAAACTTTACATGTATAATATGAGGCGCTAAGAGCCATATGAACTTAAGCGACATTTCGTATCGATTTAATCCGAGTACGTTAGTTAGATGTAAAAAAAACCTATTTTAACCACACCTTTTCATTTATTTATTAGTTTTCTTTCTTTTGTTATAAATTATATATACGTATATGTATGAATGAGTATGTGTGTATGCGTATTTATATGTATATGTATGTATGTGTGTATGTTGTTTGTGTATATTTATATAAATTTTTTGCATTGTTATATATTTATTTATTTAAAGAAACAAACAGTCGACAATGATATAGTAACATTACACACGCATCCTCACACAAAAAAAAACTCGCACACATGCACTTCTATGAATTATATCTAACTGAACTGGATTTTTATAATTGTATTTATGTGGAAAACTGATTTGGCTTTATTTTATGTTTTTTTTTAATGTTGTGTATATTTTTTTGTATTGCTGTTGTTTTTCTTAATAAACAAAAAATTAAAAAATTAAAAAATTAAAAATTAAAAATTAAAAATTAAAAAAAATACAGTTTAAAGACATACCAGCAAAGTTTCTAAATAAGAATCATACATATTATTAAATTGTGTTACAACAAAAAGGGTGTGTCTATTCCACTTCGTTTTACTCCTAGTGAACTGTACGTTTTGTTTTTTTATATTTTTGTTCCAATGTGTAACTCGCAATTTGTCGTGTTATTTGTTGTTATATTCAGAAAGTATTGTTTATAATTCTGACTGTGTTGGTTTCATGAAATTAACTAAATAAAGTATATATTTATATATATATATTTATATATAAAACCCTCTACTCAAGATCCAATACTAAAGCTGGACTATAATAATACTAAATGTAAACAATACTAAGTTTTATAATTTTACATTTAAATGTAAAACTGTGTAATAAATCATGGAACTAAATAAATAAAAACAAAAAATACTTTCTTTAAAACCACATATTATTAGATTATTATTTTCATTAAGAAGCACGTTGTAGCTTAGAAACCGGTCGGTAATCAAATAAATAACAATGTTAGAGCTTCAAATATTTTTTGAAAACTAACACAATTAAAAAATAAATATATGTTCTTTAAACCCTGTCACATCCGAAATTACGATGATCAGTATGGGCAAGAAGACATATTAGCATATTTAAAACAATATTTAGAACAAAGAAAATTTTTGAAAATAAAATATTAAAAAAAACAAATGGTTGCTTACTTCTGCAGGGGAGAAGTGAGGGGAGCGCGGCGCAGTATCAGACTACCCCCTTCCCCCTCCTCGTTTCACCCCTGCAGAAGTAAGCAACGATTGGCTTTTTTTTTTTTTTTTTTTTAAATTTATTCGTTCTAAAAAAATATTTGTCTACTTGCTCATACTGATCATCGTGGTTTCGGACGTAACAGGGTTTAAAGAACACCCTGTATATATAAAATATTTAAAACCGTTTTGATTAAGCGGATGATTTAGGGTGCACGGAGGAGGGAAGGTAATCGGGTAAAACGATTAAATCTTAAAATACCTAATATAGTACACCAGAGAACTCCAAATCCCTCGAGATAGGGGAAGTCGGGGAGACATGGGGCGTCAGCTAATGGGAGTATTGCCCTCGCCTCAGCGCCAGCGTCCCGAGTGAGGAGTGCGGAGTGCATACTACCGCATACCCGAGGGTGACAATCTGATTTACACTGCACAAATGCACTACTGTTATCCAACCCAATCCGGTACATGCCATTACCCATATACCACGCTATCCCTCGATTTACACGGTTTTGAATCGGGCTGTGGCACAGCATTACTGTCGCAGACTCACTCCGGGCAGATTTATAACATTAAATTATTTACAACCAGTTGAAATGTCCAATAAGTGGTCTTTCGCTTCGCTCTTCTCAGGATAGAACGCTTTCCATTCCTCGACATAGCACATCATTTGTCAGCTATTCCTTTCCGTCCAAGCTGCTAGACTTTGGAATAAGCTACCTCTTCATATAAAAATGCACCTCTTCTAGCCACCTTCAAGAAACGCCTAATAAAATATTATATATCCCCAGAATCCTGAACTCCCGAATTTTAATGTTTTTTTTTTTAAATACATATTTTTATCCCTTTTTCTTTCCTTGGTTCCTCTTTCGCTCTCCTTCAAAACTCATTATGTGATTCCACTTTTCTCATCATTTAATATGAATAACAGTTTTTTTTATTATCTGTTAATGTAATATTTCTAGAGTTATTTTGTTTATTCTGATTCTGCTTTATTTTTATTATTGTAGTCTACGGTGAAACACGTCAAAGTCAACGGAATATAATCTAAAGATAAATATATGCGATAAAACCTTGTACATAGCAAAAGCAAGGTACAAATAATTTGCAACTACAAAAAAAAATAATTAAAAAATATGTATAACATATGTAATATGTATAACACTTGTAATATGTAATTTTATTAAAAAGTTGATCTGTGCGAGATAAGTCTCCCAATTAAAAATAGCTGTTAGTTTTAATTAATTAGGTTATTTTTATTTTATGTATGTCTCGTCTTTATATACATAATTCCTCTGTACGTGTGATGTCACCGAACTCCTCCTAGACGGCTTAACCAATTAACGTGCGGTTTTCAGATAAATATAGATCTTTGCGCTGTGCGTGTTCGTAGATATTAAAATATCCAATTTAATGTGTAAAAAATAAGTTAGAAGCATAAATGTTTTATTCATCGATCTACCAGGGTTGCATTCGAGGAGAATGCATTTACAAAAAATGGAAAGATGTTGTTTTTTTGTGTATAAAAAAAGTTTGTTTTTGAATGTTTATAAACAACATTTGCTTTTTATGGATTCCAATCAGATTATTTTCTAAAATTCCTTATAATTTCTTCCCATTTATTTCTTTTTACTGGATGTTTGGTAATACTAAAATAATATTAAATTCAATACATTCTTACATTTTTTGCTGATTTAATTTTTTTGCTGATTTAATTTTTAAGATCCTCATGACTTTTTAACTTGTTTTAACTATGTATTAATTTTTATCACATCTTTTACTTTATTTTTTAATATGCTGTTTTTTTCTTTTCTTTCTTTAAATACGCTTTTTGCAATACAACATACATTCATTTTTTTATTATGACTTTAAATATGTTTCTTACTATGTATTCTGTTTTTATGTTTTTACTGCATTTATTACTTTGTTTTAATAATTTATTTTTTTTGCGTACGTTTTTTTTACTACATTTTTTACTATGTTTTTACTACATTTTTACTATGTTTTTACTACAATTTTACTATGTTTTTACTACAATTTTACTATGTTTTTACTACAATTTTACTATGTTTTTACTACATTTTTTACCATGTTTTTACTCCATTTTTTACTTTGTTTTTCACTTTGTCCTGTATCTTTATAACTGTTTCTATAAATTGAATACTGTTTTTTATATTTTTTTGACTGTTTTAGAACGGGGTAAATAGCCCTAGTTAGACAGTCAAAGCAACTTTACATAAATTATAATTTTGTGTATGTAATATAATGATAATAAATAAATAAATAAATAAATACATTCTTAAAAATCGTATTCCTACATAAGTACACCACTCTGTTAGTGAGAAGACCGGAGTTTGACGTTTGCAAAAAGAATACCATATTTGAAAAAATATTAATTTTATGTTTTTGAATTCAACCATAAACAAGTAGGTACCTACTTAAATTCAATATTAACAATTTTTTTTTTGGCGTTCAATCACAAACAAGTACCTAGGTACTAGGTACCTACTTTTCAATTAAGTCTTTTTCCAAGCTAATAGCAGGCAAGCTAACGTTCGGGCAGGACAACGTCTGTCGGGTCCGCTATTTGATACATATTTGGTTTATTAGTACAAAATGTTGACCAACTCTTTTTTTGACCAGTCTCTTTTTTGGTTGGCTGGAAGATATTGCTTTTAGCAGCAAGTCCGCCAAAGTACTTATCTTTTGTACTTGAAGTTTTAAATAAATAAAATGCCCCTAAAATTTAAATATTTCAGTAAATTAAAAAGCATTTTTTTTACAAAATAATTAAAAAATTAATGTTAAAAAACATTTTGTCGTACGTATTAATCTGTCGGCATCGTGGTGTAATAATCAGCGCGTTTGCCTACCACGCAAGAGGTCTCGGGTTCGATTCCCGACATAGCTGATATGATATTTTAATTTAAAATGGTGTTTTCACACCAAAATATTGCATGGTCCCCGGACTGGTACCTGAAGCGTAAGACTGATAACTTTGTCTTCATGTAGCAAAAAAAATGATCAAGAAACGCCGCGATTGGCGTACTCAACTATAACCATCTCTCACCCTCTTCCATTCCAACCTATTTGAATTTTGTTACCTTTCTTACCTTTATCACATATCAATGATTTCGTCTATATTCTTGTACATTTACTATAAAGAATTGTGTATATTTTATATTATAATATAATGTTAATAGATAATATTAGGCTGATTTATACAGCGCTATTTTTGTAAAAAATCACTTCAAGGGCGCTTTACAATTGTATACCTAAGCTTACATTCTAACTGAACTAAAGTGATATATTATATTTCCAGATTTAAAATTGAGGGTATGATAGTCTGAAGAAGTGGGATTTTAGTTGGGATCTGAACTGACTGGGACTGTCGATGATTCGTAAGTTTGAAGGCAATTGGTTCCAGGCAGAGGGGCCGGCAACGGCAAAAGCACGATCTCCAAATCTAGTGTTTGGGGAGCGCCGGATTTCGACAAGTTTTCCTCTTACTGTTTTCCTCATCCTTTATAAATGCCCACTGAGCGTATTTTAAGCAGAAGTTGACTTTAAAAAAGAGTTTTTCATAATTTTTAAAACACCATATTCATTTGTTGTATTTTAAATATCCGTGTTTTTTGACACATTTATACCAACGGATTTCTTAATAAAAGTACTGTTCAAAATCTTACTGACTTGAATGAAATTAAAATCACTTTTGATCGTTTATCTAAACAACGAAATATTTAGATGTAAAACAATATATTGTATAGATGAAACAACAATAGCAATTAATTGCACGCATTTTTTTAAATATCTAATCTTGCCTTAATATCAACAATATTTTGAGTTTGTCCAAATTTTTGTAGACAAGAACGTGATTAAACTCCCTGGGGAGCTGTTTATATTAACATATTTTTAAACAGTATTTTATATTAACATATTACAACAGAGAATAATCTCTATTGAAATATATTAATATAAACAGCTCCCCAGGGAGTTGAATCCAGTCCTTGTCTACAAAAATTTGGAAAAACTCAAAATATTGTTGATAAATCCACGTGGTCCATGAAGAAGTAAAGAAATTGAAAAATAACATTTTCAGGCGTTGCCTAGTATGTAGGTGAAATAATTCAATTAGATGAATCTCACCCGCATAAATAAAGGTTTCAGCTCTTTAACTTCACAAACATCAATAATAGATTAAAGAATTGAAGGAATATAGATGTTCAAATATGGGCAGAATGGTGAATGTTAGACAGAGTGTAAAGTGGTCACTTTAAAAAATTTAAAAAAATTATATAAGCATTCTTCTAAACAATTTTTTTTATTCCCGCCAAACTGCAAAAGCAGTTTTTCCTTAAACTTAAACCAGCCATTGACAGGTCATAAGCCCTGTAGATGCCTAGACTTCTATATTACCTTCTCTTAAATGTTCTACATCTCTGTTGTAATTGCCTTTATATATTTATTTTCCTTTTTGTTTTTCATATTTTGTAATTTATTTTTATTTAAAGCATATATTTTTTAATGATATAAGTAAGATTTTAAAAAAATAAATTAAACGCAATCGTCTTAAGATGCAAACATGAATAAGATAATAATAATTATTACATAAATAAATAAATAGAAAATTTCGATTTACACGGAAATCTCGAATGGAGACCGATTTTCCGCGTAAATCAGGCGATAAATGTATTAAATATAATATGCACACACTATTTATGTATAAAGGAGATGGGAGTTATCTTGATCGAGTAAGTGCATGCGGTTTATATCTGTGACGTTTGCGGTTTGGCCGATGGAAGTTAATTATTCATTTGTACTAAATGCTAAAACGGCGTGCAAGTGAGAATATTAAAATCGGATGTTAACAAAAAATAATAATATGCGAGGCATAGTAATTAAATTGAAGATAAATAATAAACACGAAATAGCCATTGAAATTCACAAAATAAAAAAAAAAATTTTGGGCCGACAAATTAATTCAAAATATGATATCTGAAATCATTGTAATGAACACTTATTTATTTGCTTTAGTTAGTAAATATTACGTTTGTATATAAACTAATAATTACAATTATTTTAATACGTCATCATTCTTTTTGCGCACCTAATGGTGCATAGGGCACTGCATTGGTACACCAATCGCAGAGTACCTTAATATATATATATATTTTTTACGTGAAGGTAAGATGATCGGTCTTACGCTTCAGGTACCAGTCCAGATACTATGAAATATTCTAGTGTAAAAACACCTTTGTAAATAAATATTTCATGTCAACCCTGTCGGGAATCAAACCCTAGACCTCTTGCATGGTAGGCAAACGCGCTGACCACTACACTACGAGGCCGAAATTATTTTAATTACTATATACTTATGGGAATAGTATGGTGTAGGTTCAAGAAATAAATATTATGATAGATTTTTATGCTTACAAAACATTTTACTATAATTTTTGTACAATTTAAAATTTATCAATAAAAAAATATGTACAATGCGTTTGAATGTTTAATAACCCTCTGTTAATGTGTTAGTGTGTCGGTAAACCAAGTAAACATACAAATTTCATTCGTGTTAGTAGGTACACTAAAATGATTTATATGAAAACTTGTTGTTTCGCACACATAAAGCGGAGGTTATTAAATATTTGAATGGAGTGGACATGCATGTTATTTTCGTAGTATCTACTATATATCATTTCTATGAGGCGAATTTCAATATAACACGTATATAAATACAATATAAATAGTTGTAATTTATTATTGTCGGCTTCGTGGTGTAGTGGTTAGCGCGATTGCCTACCGTGCAAGAGGTTTCGGGTTCGATTTCCGACATGGTTGACATGAAATATTTATTGAAAAATGTGCTTTTACATTAGAATCTTCTATAGTTCCTGGACCTGTAGCGTAAGACTGCACATCTTAACTACATGTAACAAAAAAAATATCAAGATATACTGCGATTGGTGTGCCAATGCAGTACCCTATGCACCATTAGGTGCGGGGAAAGGGAATGATGATGATGATTATATTAATCGACAAAATGATTTAGAGCTAATAATTGACAAAAACCCTGGCTGACTTAGAACAATTAATATCTGAATTTTCTTGCGATAAATGAATAAATGTCTACTTATTCAGTACTTTTGCTCATTTTCAGGCGTGTACAAAAATTTCTCCATAAAAAAATGCATAAAAATATTATCACCATCATCCCCCATTGCAGACGGTGCGCGGCGGTGCATAGGGCTCTGCATTAGTAAACCAAGTACAGCGTAGTTCGATCACACTTCAGTTCAGGAACAATGAAGTACCGCAGTTCAAAAAACCTTTAAAATCAACATTTCATGTCCATGCTGCCAGGAATCAAACCCAGTACTCCGAGAATAGTGTCAACCACTACACTAGAAGGCGGCGTTATCTTCACTCGATTTCATTATTCGGGATATTTACCTGAGAGCAGCTATCTATTCAAAAACACTTCTGGTTCTATTTCACACACATAACCGTATTCTTTATCCGCCTGGACACAGAGAAATAATAAAATAATAATATTTTTTTAGACTGTACCATAAGTTGATTTAGTTATGATTTATTTATTATTAATTATTTATTTATTAATGGACATTGTCCATTTATACAATTTATAGGGTTTAAATATTACAATAAAAGAATAGTTAAAAACATTTTTTAAAAAAAGAAAAGAAGCATTGACAAACATAAGGGACATTAAAAAAAAAATGTATATTTTTTTGTTCTTTTTTGTTTTTTTACAATATACATAAGAGGTAAAACAGAGTATTCGAAAATTAAAGGATAATTACATAGCAATGGAATACATATTGACGGTAAAAATAGTAACCAAAAAGATATTACTATTTATTTGGTGCTCGTTTAAATCGCTGTAAACTTAAACCAAAAAAGTCCAGATCTTGTCTTGAGTTAACAATACGACAAAGACGGGTCATTGGAATATTAAGGCCATAGTTTGTTCTATGCTGATCGATGAACAGTACTTCATTGTTTCTCAACCTACGAGTCGGAATATTGAATTTTACTTGTTCCAGTAATGATGGAACATCGATTATACCATTTAGTATACCGAATATGGAGACAATATTAGTTCTACGTTTTTGTAGACTAGAAATATTTAACATTGACTCTATTTCAGCATAAGAATAATGACCTCTCTATAGTCCAAGCATCCACGCTACTTTTCGAAGCCAGCGATGTTGGACTGATTCAAAGTGATTTATGCGATTCACATAAAATGAAGACCAGACCACTATTGTCACAAGTTGAGTTATTTTAGGTAAAAAATAATTAAATTTGTTCAAATGTTTAAAACCTGTGGCAAAAAAAAACGCTTGCGTCCATAATTTATACCTCGAATTAGTAAAAAAAAAACTCTGCACATCAATATGAACTTGGCTATTTATTAGTCGCCATTACGTGCAACCGCAGCAACACGCGATTTTACAGTGTAAAAGTTAACAAAAGTAAATTATTCGATTATTTTGTACCAAAGGTGCCCTTTCCCCCTCCACTTAGGCCAATCGAATTACCGACGTAAAGGAAA
This sequence comes from Micrasema longulum, assembly GCF_059751315.1. Taxonomy (NCBI): domain Eukaryota; kingdom Metazoa; phylum Arthropoda; class Insecta; order Trichoptera; family Brachycentridae; genus Micrasema; species Micrasema longulum. Next base: position 334,028 of record NW_028277539.1, on the reverse strand, counting down.
GGAGATAGAAATGGGAAATGTGCCCTATGACGTCATGATGTGCTCCCGCGGGATATATTATACCCTCCAGTAATACCCTAATGCACTGTTTTCCGAATTTTCCGCGACATAATGAATGGCTCCGAGACAAGGGGAAACGCGGGTTAACATCACATAAAATTTGCACAATTACGCTAATTCTACCCTAGTGTTTAGGTGGTCTGAATTTAGTTCCTACAAATTGAAGTGCAGTTGTTCCGCCGCTCCATACATGCATAATGGAAGAGTAAACACTTTCAAAATATTGGCTAAAAAAATATCCATATTTAATCTGGTCATTCAACGGTTTGCTGAATATTCACATTTCATGCAGATTTATTTTTGATTCAAACAAAATATAAATTTGAAAGAGAGTTTTATCAACTATTAAAACTCCTATTATGTAAGCTCCTATAAAGCGGATGTGTGGAGTCCATACTGTGAGAGAAACAATACATTTTTTCCATGATTTGTGCTTTTATTGACTTTTCCTGAATTTCAGCTGATGTTTCAGTTTTAAGTGACTGAAAAACGCCCAAAATTAAGCGTTTTTATTGTTAACCTTTAAGATTTTATAAAAAAAAGGTGCACACACGATGACAGTTCAGTTGTTATTATTGGGGCTGGAACAATATTGGTATCCACGGTAGGCATTGCAATATATTAACCGGGGCCCAGTAGGTAGCAAATAAATTTGAACGCCTCAACCGAGTAAATGTGCTATACACACATATAGTAAATGTGGCGTAACCAATGCGACTTTACATGACAGTACATGCGACTTTAGTCCTCAGTTGCGGTGTGCGGATTCAATAATTTCAACTTTTAGAATAAACATTCTTTACTGCAGCTGCATGACGCCTTACATGCTGAGATCTAGCTGTAAAATGACGATTTATAAATCATCCGTAAGTATTATTATTATAATCACGATCGTGTAGGTGTAGCAGAGAGCAGACTCTAGATTGTTCCATGACAGTATTAGATGTTTCCTAATTACAAATACCCGACAGCCACCAGCAGTCCTGACGACGGAACTAATTAAACTTCCTAAGCCCTACGCGTCGCCAGGACTAATATACGACTTTATTAACTCCAGATAAATCCCTTTATGGAACAATTTAAACCGAAATACTCACTAACACGGGGGAGGATAGGAATTTGAAATATTGAGATAACTTAAAACTTAAAAATAGGGGGAGTAACATAGAAGACGGTATACTACCTACTATACGAAAATTGTTTTTAGGCATTGAAGAAATGTGGATGTTCAAACATAGGCAAAATTGTGAATGTTACACAGTGTGTAAAATGGCCACTTAAACCAGCCAATGACAGGTCGTAAGCCCTGTAAATGCCTAGACTTCTTTATTCCTTTCTTTAAGGTATTCTCCATCCCTGTTGTAATTTGTCAACAAAATAATATGTTGGAAATTTGTTGTTTTTAGCGCAAACTATGCAGAGTTCACTTTAAATCGTTGGAATAAAACATTTAATGTATTTCGTTAACGCATTTTATAAGAAAAAATTAACATTACACCAGTAACACAACAAAACACAATAGTGAGTTAAATTCATGAATGAGAAGTATGCTCAAATGATGACTAATGGAAATAGGTTTTTTGCATTATTGATAATTTTTTATTTTTCATAAAATACAAATATGGTATAATATTAAATATTTTTCTAATAAAATTATGATTAATGTAGGTTGAGTATGAAAAATCGAAGCAACATATAAGAACCTGTTTTTTTTTTTTTTTTTGGGAGGGTCCGATGTCTTGCTGACGAAATGTATGCTTACAATTCAGCAGGATTACTATTGTGTAAATATTTTTGAAATACAGGTGTTTTTTAAACCCTGTCACATCCGAAACCACGACGATCAGTGGGGCAAGACGGGCAAGAAGACATGTTAGTTAATTAAAAAAAAAAATTGAACAAAGAAAACTTTTAAAAATAAAATATTTAAAAGAACAAATGGTTGCTTACTTCTGCAGGGGAGAAGTGAGGGGAGCACGGCCGCGAAGTGTCGGCGCATAGACTCCCTCTCCCCCCTTCTTGTTTCTTCCCTGCAGAAGTAAGCAACCATTTGCTTTTTTTGATATATATATATATATTTTTTTAATATTCGTTCTAAAAAAATATTTTAATGTGCCAACATGTCTTCTGGCTCATACTGATCATCGTGGTTTCGGATGTGACGGGGTTTAATGAACAGCCTGTATATATTTTTTAAATCACTAAACTTTAAATGAACATTAAAATTATGACAAGAAAATGTGTATTCAAATAAACTTTGTCAATTCGTAAATTATGGGGACAAGAACCATTGTATAGAGTCACGGACAGAGAATCATAAAATCAAAATGTAAAAAAAAAAAAAAAAATACTTATTGTTTTCAAAACGAGGTGTTCAATTTTATCAGATTGGTCACATGGCCGGTGACGTCGCTAAAACGATAAACCGGTTTAGTGTACTGTGACCGGTACACATTTTTAATGACAAATTAACGCAATTTATAAGCCAAAACAAATTTTAAGAATATTTCTGACTAAATCCGATTAGAATTGTTTAAAGCTGTATATTTATTTACCATAGTAACGTTATCAAAGTAAAACGTCATGACATATTTCCATTAAAAGCCTACATACATAGAACATTATAATGCAAGTTACGTTCGAATGTTTAATATGTAAATGTGTTAGTGCCGGTGAACCAAGTAAACATGCAATTTTTGCTTGTTTAAGCACGCACATTTCAATGATTTAAATATTTAAAAAAATTGTTACGCAAGCATAAGAAACGTTTAATAAAGATATAAATCGACGGGTCCTTGCGTATACTATCGAAACAGCATTTTGCGAGGTTTACAGAAGAGCAAAAACAAAGTATCAGATACTGTAGAATTGTCAAACATGTGACTATCGTATTTCGATAGGCTCATGTTTGGCAAAAGGGAAATATCACATACTACGTATACCGATAAAAATATGTGAAATGGATTTAGAATAATTAATTGAATTTTAAAAATCAATATGGATATTGCGGAGAAATGTTTTCATACATACATTATTTTTTTTTTTAGAAAAACGCGACATGTTTGGAATTGATAGTTGTGACGCCAAGATTCCCGACAATGTTCTTAACAAATTTGAATGGCCGGGAACAAATAAACATGAATCGTGACGTATTAGCGGCGTGGCCAATGGAATGACCGTTCTTGCGGGAATCCAAAATTACAAATATTTTTTATGCTGGTAATAAGTAACAAAAATATTTTTTACTTGACAGAATTTCATAGACCTTTAGTACTTCAAAAATGTTTAAAAAATAGGCGATATTTTCCTATTCTACAGCACCTGATAGCTTCGTAAAAAAAATCAGGCTTTGTTTTTGCTTTCTTGTAAACCTCGCAAAATGCAAAATGCATTTCGATAGCATGCATAGGGACCGTCGAAATGCACTGTAAATCTTCCCAATACTTTTTTTTTTACAATTTTCAAGTTCTGTCGCATTACCGGATAGAAAAAATATCGATTTTAAAGATCAACTGTCAAGCGGGTTTACCGACAGAAGATCCTCAAACTTGAGTAGAATTTTGATAAAGTTAAGGTCCCGCTTCGAAAAGCGGGAAACAAAAAATTGGTCATAGACTCATTTGAGTGTTCCCCTCCACGGAAATCTTTAGTAAAAGGCGAAAGATTTATTCGTATTGAAGGGAAACCAGAGTACTGAAACGAGGGGAGACTTGGGACCTTATGTTGATTGCAAGCAGTTTCACTAGCGCCACGCGAACGCTTATGCTGCCATCTTTACGCGCATGCAAAAAGCTCAACGCAAGTCGACAAGGAGGGGGGGGAGGGGAATAGTACGTTGAGAGTGCAAAGATAAGCATTCTGATACATTAATAATTGTTATTATTTAACAACAATTAATGCAATAATTTTTACGGAGGCCGCTGTGGTGTAGTGGTCAAGATGCTTGACTTACACACGGAAGGTTTCCTGGTTCGATTCCCGGTGAGAACACAAAAAAAAGTGATTTTTCTTAAGCCTGGGTGTTCTGCGATGTAGTTCACCAGTGTATTTGGGCCTCCTGGCCTGTTGTGGTGCAAAAATAAAAGAAGAAAAAGAAAATAAAAAAATATTTATCAAAATTATTTTCAAAATATTTTTTAATTTCTAAAATAATAACGAAGAAGTTCAGCCCCAAGGGAAATTGGATATATTAAATGTATTCTTACGCGCAGTAAAAAATAGAGCATTAAATTGTAGGTACGGCGACGTTTCTTGAAAATGTATGAAAATAATAATAAAAAATATTTTAATAAAAACAAACTACTTTGCATGACGTCAATGGTTCTTCCGAATCAACCAATAATAAGAGAGTTGTGATAGATTTTCGGTTTAAAAAATACAAAACTTATAAAAATCATAGCGCTGATAATACAATACAAAAAAATATTTTTTTTGGCTCAGTTTAATAGTCTATCAACCAAAAAAAAACCAATGAACTTCCTTATAAATAAACGTGCACAAAAATGTAATTTTATGCTATAAATAAAAACGTTTGAATACGCGATATTAACAATGAGAGATAATATATGTGCATACATAAGAACAAAAATGGAGAACATTTCTGAAAAGAGTATTAGGGAAGTCTAGGCATTTACAGGGATGTATGTGTGTGTAAAATCGTTAATTTTCTTCTCAAAAATAATTATATTCCCGCTGTAAGGAATCTTCCTAGGGGTGAAATCCAGAATTTGCCTACAAATATTTGGACATATTGTTGAAGTTTAACGCTCCACTTACAGTAGACCGCAAATAGTATTTAAATAGTAAATAGTATTGCGAATAACCAGACAGAGAGCGATCATTCCTAGTAAAGATGTGCTAAGAAATCTGTGGACGAGCGATTACGATTAGGGAAATATTTCAATGATTTTTTTCGCCCAATTCGTAGAAAATTCTTTATAAAAAATATTATCTTCGTATTTTTATTTTGCACAAGAAAACATTTTTACAATACAATTTACGGTATTTTCCCAACCCTCCCAGGATTCTCCTGCAGAAAGTTTTTTTTTAATCTTGTCTCCCAGAATGCAGTTAAAATCTCCCGAAATCGATTGCTGTTTAAGATGCTGTAGACTACTTTTTTTATTATAAAGACGAGTGTGTTAAATGAATATAACTTTTTAAAAAGATTTTTAAAGTAATAAACGTCTATGAAATACCGTCCAGTAAAAAAATAAATATATATATACTTATTAGTAGCATAAAATTGCCGCAAAAACGGTCATTCCATTGACCATGCCTCTAATACGTCACGATTCATGTTTATCTGTTCCTGACCATTCAAATTTCTTTAGAACGTTGTCACGAATCTTGACGTCACAACTATCAACAAGTCGCGTTTTTCTAGTGACGTATTTTTAAATTCAATTTTTAAATTTATATGTGAAAACACTTCTCCACTATATCCATATTAATTTCAAAAATTCAATTAATTATTTTTAATCCATTTCATATATTTTTATCGGTATTCGTAGTATGTGATATTTCCGTGGTTTGGTGTACTAAATTAACTTTTGTTAAAAAGTCATTCGGGTTCTGCGCGCAGCGAAAACAAGTAGAATTGTAAGGAAACACTCTGTTATGTTGTTGCAACGTTATTTTTTACAATAAATAATGTTAAAAATTACGTTTTGTGAATATCCAATGCTTTATTTTTAATAAACTCATGTTTGATTTTAGTTTTTTTTATTTTACCTTTCGGATTTTCAGAAGACCGAGAAAGACATGGCATGACCAAATCCAACAAATACTTAAAGATGGACATGTCAAAAGTCGGAATAATCGGCGCGCGTGCATGAGAAGATGTATGAATGTAGAGGAAGCGAGATCTGTATGCAAAGATAGAGTGTTGTGGCGTTCTATCCTCTCTGCCTACCCTTACGGGGAAACGGCGTGATGGTTTGTTTGTTTGTTTGTTTGTTTGTTTGTTTGTTTGTTTGTTGTTTGTTTTGATTTTCAGTCGATTGATTTGACAACCCTGGTTAGTGGTATTAGGTAAGCTTCCACGTCGTTAATAGCCTGTGAGTGCCAAATCAAAGGAGCCTTTTGATTTTTGCCGTGGTATACTCGCATATTCTGATTGTATTAACAAATTACAGATTACAAAGTTGCGCGTAATGTGGCTACGTAACGAAATAACGTGCGAGACACGTCAACGCTTTGAAGTTTACACCCGGCCAGCGAAATAACAGTAAATTATTTCCCGAAGGAAGTAACACAGAAATTCAATTTGGCCCGGATTCACAGCGTCTTCAGAAGTAAACTTCTGATATAAATAAGGCTTTACTACTCGGAAGAGATTTACGGGCCGCAAAGTGACCAACTACTGGTCACTGGGTACGATATACACCATAATACACGTAGCATATAAATGTACAGAATACATATCGCACCTCCGCTAGAAAAGTGTCATAACTCAAAAATTGTAGCCTAAGCTAATTTAGCTAAGCTGCTATCTTTAGCTCTATGGTATTCAGTTGTGGCTGTGATCGATAGGATCACAACAGGCTTGTATCACGAGCGCGTGTTACATTTTGTATTGTGATAGTTCGTAAGTTAAAAAATGGCTTCTGAATTTGGGTCCCGACAACTGCCTCGACACGGTCACCCCACCAAAACAGTAGTCTATTTGAAGTCGGAAATATTGTTGCATGTTTGCTATTTATAATTTATGTTTTTATCCATACAGTGTTTTGATTTATCATTTAAAACATTGTCGTATATGTAAACAGGTATGTATTTGGTATTTGTTTGGATTTTGGAGGACCGGCGGTAGCTGGCCGGTGTAGAGGAGCCAAATAGCCCGCGACGGTGGTATGCTTCTTGGCTTAATATCTGCACAGTATCTATGTGTATTATATTACTATTATGACTTTTTTTCTATTATTATTATTGTTTTTACTATTTATTTCTAAGTATATGTATGTGTAAATCTATGCATAAATTATGTAAATGTATGTATGCGCATATATTATTATAAATACCAACTACTGTAACTAAAACAAAATACTAAAATAATGAAAATGAATTCCTCGACACGGTTATGCCCAGTGAGGTGTTTATAAAGAAAACAAAAATATATAAAGTTTTATGTGAAATAAATCAATCAAATTTAAATGAATAATAGATCTATTACCGGAGGTAAGTAAAAACCCCGTTCTATTACGCTCTGTGACTTTTGAATTTTTCGTAACTCTTCAATTAAAACTTAATCAAGTAAAAATCTGACACATTTGAAATATGACAGTTTTTTGTTTCTTTTCATTGGAAACCTTATCGAAGTTGGGTACAAAACTGTTACATTTTGTGTTGTAACAGTTTTTTAAAAATATTTTACACTGAAATGAATATTGGTGGTGTATGAAATCTGAAAGGTTTCTTCAAAGCAAAAAGTATAGATACTAAGCAGTTAACTGTTTAATAATCATCACAAATCAAACAGAAAACATGAAAGATATAATAAAAATACTGTATAACTGCAGTTTTGTTGTATTTGCTTCGAAATCAATACCAGAAGTTCATAAATGTACTAAATATTTTGTTTCTCAAAGTGATTTTTTTGAGTTGTGGCACATTTTTAGCGAGGGTGCGATATCCACCCTGTACACAATATACAATGTTGCTCTAATCTACTTCTGGGGACGCTACTTTCTAAGCAGCGCATATAAAGATGCAGTAAGTGCAAAAAAAACAAACTAACTCGCCTGCGTCATCGTTTTCGAATACATACCTCACTCCCACTACGTTCATACAACTTCTCACGCATGCACGCCGATTCTTACGACTTTTGAGATGTCCATTATCAGGAGTTTGTTGGATTTGATAATGCCATTTTTTTCTCGGTGTTATTCTTCTTTTTGCGTCCATCAGCATTCGCATCATACATATTTTTGGCCGTTCTTTCGCTGTGAGTAATCAAGTAAATTGTAAATTACCGCCGTTGGTCTTTCGAAGCCGGCAATGTGTCTTTTGCAAAAATATTAAGGAGAAATAAAAATAAGATCTAAATGAAAATACGAAATAACTAATAAAACAACAACTTTTAGACAAAATTTGACTTTGTTCATCGACTTAGCTACTTCAAGAGTGATAAATTCATTCTAACGCTTTCAATGCCTTTTTTGTAAAAAGATTTATCTTTGGCATCAAAATAGGCTTCAGTTTTAGGAATCACTTTTTTATTGGAGCCAAATCTCTTTCCCGGGACAAATCTGGAGAATACGGTGGGTTTGGAAGCAATTCGAAGTTCAACTCGTGCAATTTGGCCATCGTTACCATCGACTTGTGACACGGTGCATTGTCTTGGTGAAAGAGTAATTTTATTCGTCTTCATTTGGGGTTGTTTTTCCGCAATTTCTTCCAACAAACGCACCAACAACACCATATAACATTCGCTATTGATGCTTCTTCCTTTCTTAAGGTAAACAATTAATACAATACCGTGAGAATCCCAAAATACGGAAGACAAAACCTTACCAGCAGACATTTGTAATTTCGGTCGCGTTTTGCGGCTTTCGCCGGTTGCTGTCCACTCGGATAACTGCTGGTTAGACTCTGGAGTGTAGTGATGGATCCATGTCTCATTTATTGTCAAATAACGCATGAAACAAATTGTTTTTTAGCTGAAACAGCTCCAAACAGCGCTTTGAATAAATTATCGACGCGTTATTGTTTTTGATCAACTGTTAGCAAACGCAGTACCAACTTCGAACAAAGCTTTTTGTGGACAAATGTCGACGCAAAATAGCGAATACGTTGCCTTCAGGGGTGCTATTCTGAACCACTCTCGCGGCACGAGAAAACAGTTTTTCTCGTGTATTTTGTATGTAAATACGCGAGATAATACGGCTGCGAGAGCGTTTGGAATACCACCCCTGATATCTTTGAGGTGTCAGTTATCTCACGCAATTTCAATTTACGATCGACCAAAGCTATTTTTAAGCGTATTTGTAAAAGCCCTCCGGGCGTTTAGGTGAATTAAATAAAAATAAATACAATTAATACAAACTCGTAAATTGATCGAACAAAATAAGTGTATTATTTTTAATTGAATCGGCATTCACTTCGTAACACTTCATTATAAATTATTATGAAAATAAAACTTTGTTATCAGTGTAAAGTTTTATTTTCATAATAATTTAAGTGTATTATTATTTACTTGTTTATTCATATTTACTTTTATAGTAAAAAACACAAATATAATATTTCCCAGAAGTTTCTGTCAATAATTAATCGATGTAATAAAATATACGTTTTCACTCCAGTCAAGTAGGGTTAGCGCAGTCCCAAAAAAAAATTCCAATGCGGCACTGCCTCCACCGAAATGTCAGGGGCGCAGGCAAGCTCCAATCGGGAATCTGCACCCCACTACAACTTAAGGTCAAAAGGTACAAACTTGTCATCAATTTTATAAGGTCACATTGACGGTCTAACTGGATAGAGCGGTTATATGAAAAATGCAATTTTTCAGCAGAAATATATTAAAATGGTTCCTGCCACTTCTAAGTGTCTGTTATCGTATTATGTTGATTAAAGCATATTTTAAGTATGTTCTAATAGTTTCAGTTAGTCAGACAAATAGATAGATTAAACCCACTGGAAAATTTAAAGGCCAATTAAAAAATACTATTCATAATGGTGCTTGTTTAGTATAAAACGGCATTTATCGATATTATACTTGGCTGATTACCTTTCTTTCCCATCCTTCTCTGACCCATCATTATGGTACCTACCTAACATCGAGATAGAAAAATAGAGCATTTGGATATAGAACGTCATAAACAAAATTTTGACATTAAATCACATATATAATAATTCTAAGAATCGTCGCGTATCGTTGTGAACGTTATTATAATAAATCGTTAAATATCACGTGTTACAGTGAACTTTTATCGTCCATATTGAAGACTATCGCATCAAATGTAGGTCCATTCTCGTGCTCCTTTTCTTTATTCAAATATTCCAACTTTGTACAAAAATGAATGATATTCGTTTTTACATTATACAGTCCGTTATTCGTTGACAGTGCTCCAACTCTTTTTTCTTATAAAAATATTCGAGTAACCTATTTCTGAAATTCATCTTGTCCAGTTTTTATCAAAAATGAACCGAGTATGCTAATTATGGGTAATTAAAGTATGGCACATAAATCTTCAAGAAAAAAATCCTAAGCTAGTATTTTACAGTCAGCATAACGGCTGAAAAACATCGTCCAATTCCAAAGGAAATCTTGTCCATCTGCTCCCCATTTCCAAATAATATCATATTTTTCATCTTCAAGTTACATATTGTTTACCTTTGGACTTATTCTTTGCTATAATAAAATATGTCTCTTTTTAAAAATTCTCAAGTGTCATAAAACAGTAACAAAACTCATCTTATCCATGATATTGAGCCATGATCGCCAAAACATCGAAACCGACAACTTTTTCTCAATTAACAACTTTGAGAATCAATCTGTATTTCAAAACTTGGTTTTCAAATTGTATTCCTTAATAATTGAGAAAAAATAAAATTTGCCTTTGTCGGTTACGGTGTTTTGGCGATCACGGCTCGATATAGGTAAATTAAAATAATTTAAAAACTATCGGTTATATTTTAAAAAACGTTGTGTTTTTCGTTGACGCTATTTTTAATTTATTTTTTTATTCATTTATATTTAAAACAGAGGTCTATAGTATATACACATTTTACGTGAATATCTCAAAACCAAGCGAGATGAACTTTGGAAATGGGCGACTCATTTAAAAATATTAGAGTCTGAAATATTTCAATTTTGGGAATGTTGCGTTAAGTCGAAAATATCATTTTTCAAAATAATAAAAAATGCGTTGTGTGAATACAGTTCTGAATATGTACAGACTAGATGACATGCAATATGCATATTATATATTTTCGAGGACATGCAATGAAAAAAAGTTTTTATTTGTACAAATTACCATTATGGGCGACGTCAGCATCATGGACTCACACCGGACAAGATGGCTGATGGAATTTACCTGCAAAAATGAGAGAAAATACAAATGAGAAACGAACACAACCAAATCACAGACAAGCCTAAGAAAGAAATTTACATACGAATTATTTTAATGAATAAACAAGGTTTTACTTCAACGTTAGAATATTTCGTAAAAAAGGAGGCTTATCAATGGTAATGCCAGTAGGAAGAGTAATGTCTTTAATCAACCGTATCTCTTCAGATTTCGACATATAAATAAAATGTACTTAAACACTAATAAATGTCAGATCATTCGTTTTCATCGAATAAAAAAACCGCTCATTTTTTGTTACAGTATTAGCGGTGTCAATCTTTCTACAGTATCAGTGATAAAGGATCTCGGGGTATTTTTTGATGAAAAATTGTCTTTTGTATATCATGTCAATGAAATTTCAAGCAAGGCATTAAAAATGTTGGGCTTTATTTTGAGAAATACAAAAAATTTCAAGTCTATCCGATCATTGAAAATATTATACTGTTCTCTTGTAAGGAGTATTTTAGATTTTAATTCATCAATATGGTCACCCTGCTATAATGTTCATGATTATAATATAGAAAATATTCAACATAAATTTCTACGATATATAAACTACAAACTAAACATTCCAATACAAAATATGAATTATGACTATTTATCAAAACTGCTTAACCTAACAACACTTTCTGAAAGAAGAACTATTAATGATCTCATTGTACTGTATAAAATTGTAAACTCTCTTTTTGACGCACCAAAAATACTTGAATTGATTAATTTTAGAGTACCTGCTGTCAACACTAGGAGTACTTTATTGTTTCATTGCTCCAGTACTTCTTCCAACCAACAAAACAATTCATTAATACCGAGACTGCATAGGTTAGGTAACACTTATGGAACGGCTGCAGACATTCTGTCCAATTCATTACCATCTTATAAGTACCATTTTTTCATATTCAAATTGTATTGCTATTTTTTTTTCGTGCTATGCATGCCTTGAATATATTTTTGTAATGTACATAAACGTATTGAAATTGAAATCAAAGTTCTTAAAACTTGTAATGATCGTATTTTAAATTGGAATAATGAGAAGAACAGAAGTCTTTGATAAAAAACAAAATTAATGATATACTACTTCCACACTTCGTATATGGATTACCAATATGGTCGCAATGTAGTAAACAGATGCAAGAATCAATACAAAGAACAATGAATAAAGCACTTAAAGTAACATTTAATTTGAATAAATATACTAGAACCACAGATTTATATAGAATAACAAAAATGCTCACTCTAGAGGAATTAATCTACACAGAAAAAATATCAATAAAATTTAAGATAAAAAAGAATAAAATAAAAACAAATATTAAATTTAATTTTAACTACAACATACATAAAATAAATACAAGAACATCAAATAATTTAACTTACGAACAACCTAGGACCAACAGAAAAAGAAACAGTTTTTTGTGTACAGCAATAAATTTTTACAATTCACTTTCTAATGACCTTAAAAATATACAAAACATATACGTACTTAAAAAACACCTCAATAAAACAGTTCTTAGAGCCCGTGTGACGAGTGATATGTTATGTTATTTTATCGACTTTTTATTTAAACTATTGTGTTATTACATATAATATCCCCTCATACCAGCACTTTTGCTGATTGGGAATATTTCGTACAAATAAAATATGTAATGTAATGTAATATGAGAAGTTTAAAAACCTTGTATTTTGTCATAAATAAATAATTCAGAAAATCAAAGACAGGATCGTAGTGTGAAAAGATGTACGGGGGAATAAAATATTTAAAAATATATATATATGTATATTTTCACGTACATAACATGATAATTCAATTTATTATTTGAAGCTGCTTGCAGCACTTAAATTTTAATTGAAAAACATGAAAAAAGTTGGTAAAATAAGCGTATTCAAGCGTAAAAAATAACGTGATAAGGTCTCCAAAAATAGAAAAAAAAAAGAAAATTTCTTTAGTAAATATTTTTTATAAATTGATAAGGGTGCCATATATTATAATTACACAACAAAAATATTTTCCAGTTACAGAGCGTATGGTTTAATTATACAATATACTGACAGAATGTATTAAGTCAACATATATTTCAAATATTTTTTAATATAGTTGCAAGATGTTGATTTCAAATTTTATGCTTTGCCTAAAATAAAGCTTACTCTTTCAAAACTAAAAAAAAAAGAAAATTGTGGGAGAAATAATGCGTTGAAAGAATAAAATAATCTCGGAACTTGTTTTAATGACTTAATGCATTCTGTCAGTAAAGCCTCGATGTATTGAATTTACGGATGCGAGCGAGATCAAGACACGTCTAGCAGCTACAGAACTCATGAATGTATACTATATTTATTATTTATATTCAAGCTCATTTTAATACGATTTAAATAATTTTGTTTAATTTAATTTTTATGTTTTTCTTTCATTATATATTTTTGTTTAATTTAATTTAGTACGTCCTATTATTTGGCATATGATTTATTACTCCTATTTATTATATTTCTTACTTTAGTATTCAGTGAGTTTCTAGAATACATATCTCAATTATCATTTCAAGTATGCTTTTATGTATATATTCTTTTTCTGTTGATTTAAATGATTCTCTTATTTTGTTTTTTTTAATACTACTATATTTTACTATTATTTTGTTGATTTTATTGATACCACTATTTTGTATATTTGATTATCTGTGATTCTTAATTTGTATTATTTTATATTTTAAAAATTATTTCTGATTATTTATTACATTTACCTTTTTTTATAGATTGTTTTTCTATGTCATAATAATTTGATCTATTTAATTTTACTATGTATTTTTATTGTTATTTATTGTGGCTTGACACGGGCATAGCCTAAAAGGCCTTAATAAGTTCATAAATATTTAATTTTGTAATTTTGAATGAATAAATAAATAAATAAATGACCTTCATAGAAGCGAAAAATATTTGCACAAATTCCTGATAGAGTCGATTGTTAAAAATTACTATAACAAAGATACATAGTAAATTATTTAAGCTGAAAAATAAATGAAATGGATAAAACATATTATAATGTACACAATATGTACGTCTGCGGACTGCTTTGTACACTTTCCGAGGGCTAGGGAGGGTGTGTGGGGAGTTGTGCAGCATGGACATCATTTAAATGTACGCGTGTCATGGATGAAAGATAATAAATATAATTGACTTATTACATTATTAATATTTTTATTACAGTATCTACAAACGGGGCTGTAACGTCGTGTTACAATTAGGATAAGACGAGATACAACAATGTTTTGAGTATGTCCAAATGTTTGCAGACAGGCCGGATTTTCTCCCTAGGGAGTTATTAAGGTCTAAATTTAGATCTGAAATGCAGCCTGACTGCAAACATTTGGACATATTCGGAACATTGTTGAATTTACCAACTGGTAAAAGAAGAAGTATAAAAATTGGAAAATTGTTTTCAGGCGTTGCCTAGTATGTGAAATTGGTTTAGCCGGATGAATCTAACCCACATGGTGAAGGTTTCGTCTGTTTTAATTCACAACAGATGGAATAGTTAAGAAAATGTGGATGGTAGAATGGTGAATATTACAGTGTGTAAAGTGACCACTTGAATCAGCCAATGACAGGTCATAAGTTCTGTAAATGCCTATACTTTAAAACTATATTTTAAAATACAGGTATTGAAAAAATTATCATGTTATTTATTAGGAAAAAATACGACTTCATTATTTAAAAAAAAAAGAGAGATTTATAAAGTCTTGTATCCTATGTAGGCTCACGTGACATCATAGCCACACAGGAGTTATAATAAATAAAAATGAAGGAGAAAATGATGATCAGTCCATCGATTTAGGCACCAGTACAGGGTCTATGAAATATTGCAGCGATGCGGACTAAATTACACTGAATTTTCTTTTTTAAGATTTTTATCCGACAGTGGCCATTGAGTCAAAAACACTCGTGTAGGGTTCTAGTTCTATTTGAGACACAAAATGGTATTCTTTAATACATCTGGAAACAGGAAAAAAAACATAATAATAAACGAGGTTCCCCTATATTCGTAGCTCCGTGGATGTGTGAATGCATTTGGAATCCGCCAAAACTAGGAATTCCTTTGAAGTGTAAAGGGGTGTGGTTTCCATTGTGCTACCGGATTCCGGGCATCGCTTCGCCAAATGAAATCTGCATACACACATACACACACATACACAAACACGACACAACTACATATAATATACGTATGTAATACATTGGGTGATTTAGGTGTACTTGTAGTGTCCGAATAAATGGTTGGTGTCGAGCTCTGAATAATTCGATGTATTTTTTGACCATGTACTTTTATAGGTATCCGGTAAAACGCACGAAAAATGAGGAAATCATACGATTTTGCCATTTTAAAACGAATGTTTTTTTTTCGATTGCGCAATAATAAAAAATATAATAAAATAAAATAGATAAAAACATATTTTTTAAAGGTTTTTCTGTTAAAAAATACACTTAAAAGTTTTATGAAACTAAAATATAATTACTTTTAGACCGGCAGATTACGCCATTTCAAATTTAGACTAAACTTAGGTATCTGGGTTCTCATATATGACTTAGTATTGAACTAATACTTGTAATCATTTGAAGATAGTAAATTGAACATGGAAGTGGCCGAAGCAAAATCTTAATTTTTTTGTTTTTGAAAATAAATACAAGAATTTTACATCACATACATTTTTATGACATTTTCTTTTATTTCTACGTAAAATTATGCCTTCGGTAATACTTAAAAATAAAATAGTTTTTGAAATATTTTAGTTAAAACCTTTTTTTATAGAATTCTAATTGATCTCTTTTTTTAAGAAGATAATTCTGGTAGTAATATTCAATTTCTAACCATATCTTATTTAGGATTTGTTACCTTCATACCGGTGCCGACAAGGGCCGGTATGATTATAATATGTAAAATCAGCCTCATAATACCCTAGTAAATATACTTATTCTTATGCTTAGAGGTGGGGGTCAGTGCTTGCAAGCTCCTGTCGTCACTGCGACCTGTGTAGATCTATTGTGACGGGTCCCCGTGAATAGTTCTCGCCCTCCAAGCCCAGGTCTATAAAGAGCCTGGCTACTGTGTGGAAGGCGAGAGTTTACATTTTGCTAAATCTCCCCTCCAAGCCCATCCGCACAGTATCGGGCTATTAGGCAGGGAGCGAGCTCTTTGACATCCTCAGGTTTAACCAGTGGTGCCCCGAGGATGAGACTCCTTTTATGATGCAAAGCATCACACTCACATAGAAGGTGTATAGGTGTTTCCTCATCTGCGATGCAGAACCTACAGCTGGAATTTTCGGAAAAGTTCATTCTAGTAAGGTGTTAAGGTAAGGGCTCTAGTGATAACCCTCACTCGATTTCGGCTGAGCTTTTTTAGGTTGAAGGCAAACCTTTGCGAGAACCCTTTTATCAGTTCCTTCGCATGGTGCTGACTGGGTACTTTTTGCCAAAGCATTACGCTATCCTTTCTGGCCCATGACCTAAGCTCGTTAAGGAGAAACATAATGAGTGTAATAGGATAGTAAATATCCTACCATACCTCATCATAGAACATACCGAGGTAAGATACAGAAGTTAAGTATACCATCTCGATATATATACAGATGAAGATAGCGTTTATAATCGAGGCACTGATCCCACTTTTCTTATATATATATATATATAATGTGTATTACATAAGTAATTTAAAAAAAATAAGTTTACACGAGCAAGCTTTATCTACCCACGAAAGAACAGCTACTTTTTGAAAATAATGATGTCTATTTTTATATATTTCCTTTCTTCTAAATGCACAATGTTTTCTTTTGACCAGCCTGTCTTTTGGTTGACTGTAAGATACTGCTTTTAGCAATAAAAACATTGAGTTGTAAAACCTTTATAAGACAAAAATAATTTTAAAAATAAGCTACATCCAATATCGATCGTTTGTGATAATCCCCCTACAAAACGGGGCATTGTGCTAGTTCCGGTGTAATATGTAGTCTAAGATGGCTTATCAAAAGTATTACAATACCCCTTACTGGACTCGTCCAGCACGATTCCACAGTGACGTCACACGTGCCTAAGCCTCCCCCGAGGGCTTTATGATCGTGGATTACCCTTAATCGTACGCGCTGAGCGCAGTTCAAATACTGAAGCCAAGATGTTACGCGGACTAATCTCCAGCCGGCAGTTAGCACCGTATAACTTATGGGGCGTGACTGCTCGATTGCGGTTAAACCGAAATTGAAAACTCATTGTAAAATAGACGTACACAACGATGTTATGTAATTGTTATAACGACCTAAGCGGAAAAATAATTCGGAATTAAATATATTTTTATTCTTTTGCATTTTACAATATAGGAACATCGAAGTGAATATTTTTATTCAAGGCATCCTGCAAATATATAAATTATTGATTTTATATTTTTACTAAATTTATAATACGAGACTGATTGTATATAAGGTATATATGTTTATTTTTAAAAAAAAAGAAATACTTGAGTTCTTATTTAGTCAAATATTTCAATTTTCAGACCATTTCCTAAAAGTCGTAAATAACGTGTGCTGGCAAAATTTTAATCGAGTTGTGGTAGAGTGGGATTTGAACCTGGGACCTTTGGTCCGTGAGTCCACAATATTACCTCATGACCACAACCCGGTACACGTAATGTAATGAAATAATAATAATTTATATCATTCACTGTGAAAAGTGATTAATTTTTTTTACAATGTGAGTTTTTATTATTTTTATATTATGAATGAATTTTTAAAATATGTATTTTATTTTATGTATTGAAAAAAGCAAAAACCATTATAATATTAAAAAAATAAAAAAAAACAATATTTACAAATAAACCAAAATCAAAAGGCCAATGAGGAAATTTCACTTTTAAAAAAATTTTGAAGTAATAAAGGTCCGTGAAATAGTGTCCGGTAAAAAAATATTTTTTGCTTATTACGAGTAACATAAAAAATATTTTTAAATTTGTAATTTTGAATTCCCGCAAAAACGGTCATTCCATTGGCCGCGCCCCTAATATGTAACGATTCATGTTTATTTGTTGCTGGTCGTTGAAATTTGTGTAGAATAATATCACGAATTTTGACGTCACAACAACCAAGGCCAATCACGTCGCGTTTTTCTACGAATGTATTTTTTAAAATTTATTTTTTACATTTATATATGAAGACTTTCTCCACATTTCTCCACAATATCCCATATGGATTTTAAAAATACAATTAATTATTCTAAATCCATTTCATATATTTTTATTGGTATTCGTAGTATGTGATATTTCCCTATTATGGTTTTCTATACAGAGTGTTCTTTAAACCCTGTCACATCCGAAACCACGATGATCAGTATGGGCAAGAAGATATATTAGCATATTTAAAATAATATTTAGAACGCAGACATAAAAAAAAATTAAAATATATATATATATATATATATATATATATATATATATATATATATATATATATATAAAAACAAATGGTTGCTTACTTCTGCAGGGAAGAAGCGAGGGGGGCGTGGCCAAGTGGTTGACGGCGTATCAGACTCCCCCTCCCCTCTCCTCCCTTCACTCTTGCAGAAGTAAGCAACCATTTGTTTTTTCAATATTTTATTTTTGTAAATTTTATTCGTTCTAAAAATTTATTTTAATGTGCCAGTATGTCTTCTTGGTTATACTGATCATCGTGGTTTCGGATGTGACAGGGTTTAAAAAACACCCTGTATATAAGTAAAAACAATGCAAAAATAAAAAATAAATTGTGTAACATTAATAACAAAGTTTTATTTTCGTAAGAATTTAAAAAGAAATATACTTGTTATTTATATACTGTTTTTTTAAGAACTCAGTAAGTATGATTTAAGGCTGTAGTCTGGTAAAACGCACGCAAAATGAGAAAATCATACGATTTTGCGATTTAAAAACGATTGTTTTTTTAATCGTGCAATAAAAAAAAATGAAAAAACATAAATTAGTTTAAAAAAAATTTTTTTAAAGGTTTTTCTATTTAAAAATATACTAAAAAGTTTTATGTAACTAAAATATAATTACTATTAGACCGGCAGATTACGCCATTTCAAATTTAGACTAAACTAAGGTATCTGGGTTCTCATATAAAGACTAAGTATTGAACTAAAACTTGTAATAATTTGGATATAATAAATTGAACATGAAAGTGGCCGAATCAAAATCTTTTTTTTTTTTGGTTTTGAAAATAAATACAAGCATTTTAAATCACATACATTATTGTGACATTTTTTATTGTCTTTTTTATTGGCTCCATATATATGTTCGGCATACTAAATGGTATAATCGATGTTCCATCATTACTGGGACAAGTAAAATTCAATATTCCGACTCGTAGATTGAGAAACAATGAAGTACTGTTCATCAATCAGCATAGAACAAACTATGGCCTTAATTCTCCTCTCTCTCTCTCCCTCTGTATTGTTAACTCAAGACAAGATCTGGACTTTTTTGGTTTAAGTTTACAACGATTTAAACGAGCACTAAATAAATAGTCCAGATCTTGTCTCGATGTCCCTTATGTTTGTCAATGGTTCTTTTATTTTTTTAATGTTTTAAACTATTCTTTTATTGTAATATTAAACCCTATAAATTGTATACATGGACAATGTCCGTTAAAAAAAAAAAAAATTTTTTTTCTTTTATTTCTACGTAAAATTATGCTTTCGGTAATACTTTTAAAAAAAATGTATTTATTGAAATATTTTAGTTGAAACCTTTTTTATAGAATTTAGAAAGTAAGAATTTACTGCAAAGGCATAAAAAAATGAATGGAATAAAAAATAAAACATTGTGGTACTACTTCGAAACGTGATTTCACGGGTCATTGGTAATGCTGGTTGGTATATTATGGAGTTGTTTTCGGTTGAGAGGATGCTACACGATATCAGCAGTTTTCCTGGTCGTTTGAGATTAATCTTACCTCTTACGAATGGGACTTAGAGCATTCCTCGGGGGGATGTCCCAGTTCAGAGCCTACGTCACCTGAAGCCGGGCTTCAGGCGGCCCAATTCAGCACTGGGGCGACCGCCTCCGCCCCCCCTGGAACGTGCCACCTTGACCCGGCTGACATATTGGCTACAAGAATTTGTGCCGCTTTGGCAATACCGCTTTGCTCCAGAAAAGAAAGCGCATTACTGTTGACACAGTTAATTGTTTTTCCTGCATTTTTTATTCCACGTAATTTGCCAAACTCACAGAGTGAATGAAAGCAGTAAAGTTTAATTCAATTAAAATCGTGGTCCACTGGAATATGCATCTACAATATGGAATCCGCAATATAAAATATGTATAGATAAAATAGAACACATTTAAGACATTCGAAACAACAATAGGTGTCACCTACTTCCAACTTTAAAGAAACGGCGAGCACTTGCGGACCTTTTATTTATTCATAAAATACTTCATGACATAAATTGACTGCCCAGACCTACTCTCTTCGATTCATGTCAATATCCCACCTAGGCGGACCAGACACAAAACTTTTTCATATATCGAAATACAATACGAATCCAGCAACAAATTTAATCGTGCCCTGACCTTGTACAATCAAATAGATACTTTCGACACGACATTTTACTAGACTCTGCAATATCGTTTAAAAATAATATTCTGATTTTTTTTTTATTTTGAACTGTTATTATCCTCACTTATATATTTTTTTATGATACTCTCTCACTCACACACACACACACACACACACACACACACACACACACACACACACACACACACACACACACACATACACATACACATACACATACACATACACATACACATACACATACACATACACATACACATACACATACACATACACATACACATACACTCACACACACCCTGTTTTGACATACCCAGTAAAAAAAATATGCTCTGATTGGAATACAACTAAAATGACATTTTCGTTTTGATATATTTGTTGTGTTGTATTCTGTTGCCTTCATTAAATATATAAAATTTAAAAAGATAAAAAAAAAAAAAGCTACTTGATTTTTGAGAAACAAGTGTATAGTTTTTTTAGTGTGAGCGAAACCGACAGGAAGACCCTTGGTCATTAAAACAGTTTTCGGGTATGCGGAGCGTAAGACTGGTCACATTACCTTCCATGTAACAAAAAAATATCTGGATAAGCTGCAATTGGAGAGCCAATGCAGTGCCCTATGAACCACAAGGTCTATGCGGATAGAGAAATTATGATGATAAGAAAAAGGGCTAATTTTATATTTATTTATATAAACATGTTACAACAGAGACTGAGAACAAGATACATATGTAAATATGGAACTCGACGCATTTACAGGGCTTATGAACTGCCATTGGCTGGTTGAAACGGCCACTTTATTTACGTGTATATTTTTAATTCTTATTATCCTTCAGCGTCCCTGGGTACACCACACATGTGGACTCAAGTTATTATTTTTTCAACACTGTAAATGTTTTTTTGTAATCGGGGCCCAGGTTTGTCTTGGGCCTCAAGAATTTTTTATTTTTTTAACTTTAATTTTGCTAAAAAATAATTTTAAAAAATAAAATATTATGTACTTACATATGTCAAATAGTCATACAATCTGTGATTCTATCATCGAATTAAAATAATTTATAGCGCACAATATAAAAAATAAATTGCGGGTGGTTATGAAAAAGAAGAAATATTGTTATTGTTGCTAACGAAGGATAGATAAAAGACGCGGGTGACCGTGATTACCAGAAGAATGGGTTCGATCTATCTCCGTAAGCAGGGCAGTGCGACAGTATGGGACTGGGGAGTGAGACGTACTGGTAGAGATAGTCATAATAATAATAATGTTTGGATAATTTATACAGCGCCATTTTTGTGAAAAATCACCTCAAGGGCGCTGTATAATAAATAAATATCCTAACACGTCTTGCCGCTACAGAGAGCATGGACGGTTGAGATTCTAGTTCCTCGTCTCCAATTATGGTATATTACAATTATGATATATATGAGCTAGATAACAGAACGTCTTGCAGCTACAGAGCGCATGGACAATAGGAAATCTAGCCCCTATTTACATTTTAATTTTTAAAATTTTTATTTGACAATGAAGTTTAGAGTTTAAGTGATATTTTAAAAACGAAATAAAAAGCTAATTTACACAATTAGAAGTTAGATAACAACAAGTCTTGCAGCTACTGAGCGCATGGACGGTTGAAATTCTAGACCCCATTTACTAAATTTAGATATTTGATAGTTGATAACATTTACATAATATGATAAAAATAAAATGATAGTTAACATCACAAAAAGGCTTGCAGCTTCAAAACGCATCGACAAATGGAATTTCAACAACATAAGAATGATTTAAAAAAGTTAATAATAAAAAATAATTTTAAAAAACGCAATAATAATACATTAAGCAAAGAACTAGTAAGTATGGCAATTAAGTGAACATGTAACAACACAAAAAGTAAAATATAAAAAACTAAACAAAGATAGCATTCCTTAACTTATTATTAAGGTTAACAAGACAATAGACGATACTCAAACTCAAACTCATCCCTGCTTTATTTTAGTATGCAGTAAACAGGATCTATTGTCTTTTTCCTAGTAAATAACTGTAAAAACACTTGGTTCACATTTGGCTGTTCCCTGGGAGATGATAGTAGAAACGCATCTGTGTGCGTAGTGTAGAGTGTAGGTACCAAGGAATCTATCCGCTTAAAATTTTTGATTATTATTATTTTACTTTGATTAAGATGTCAGATAAACTTATGTGTGATTACTTTTGATATTCGAGTAATTTTAGGTGATACAGGAAAAAACGTATCATTTGTATTTTTAAATGAACATAGATAGGTAGCACTATATTATACAGAAATTGTTTTATAATAAATAGTTAAATTTCGGCACTTGATCCTCACAAAAAAAAACACTTTTTTAAAACATAGTCGGGACTATAATTTCGGAAAAAGGAACTGCGGAGAAATAACAATATTGAGCGGTAGTCCGTAGTCCATAGTACAGTGTACGCTGTCGCTGTGGACACTAGAGGTGGGCATTTCGGTTTTTTATAAAAATAGCAATAACAGTTACTGTTTCACAAATTAAGCTGTTTCGTAAAGACGTTTAAAAAATAACAGTTTAGTGCAGTTGGCGAACCCCCCCCTCTTCCCAACAATCTCAATTTAAGTATAAAAATTATTTTTTTAGCTTCCCATTTCCCTAATCGCATTAAATATTATGTTATGAAAAAAAAATATATGAAAATTTTTTCTGTAGCTCAAATTTTTGATAGTTAAGAAACAAAAAATTACCAAGTTTCTAAAACGTTTTTTAATTATTATTAAATGTTTTTTATCGAAACCCTATTTTATGGAATGATATTAATATTTTTTAGCTTAAATTTTTTATTAAATCCAAATAGAAACCTTTAAATTCACCAAATGTCATTTCATTTATACCTATAATTATGTTTTCATTCGAATTATATGCGTATTAAATGTACTTAAATATTAATTTAACATTTATAATAAATTACCCACGTAAAATTATCAATATTGTATATCCAAGAAATTGTCGTAAAATGCGCATGTAAATTGGCCGGGCTTTTTTACTTACAATGTTTACGCGAGCTTAGTAAACTTGGCTTTCGTTTTATACATAAGACAGGGTCGACATTTTAGATAAATAGTGCGTTGATTAAGTCCCTCAATACTGTATGTGAATTCCGATAATATTGAATGGAGTTGAGATAAATGGCGCAAAAACGTAAAAAATATTACCCTGGTCATATTTTAAACAGTTTCTTTGAAACGCAGTTGTTTTTAAATGGTGAAGAAAATCACATTTTATTTAAAATTGTAAAGTTTTCATTTTATATGCGTTAGTGTTAGTTTTCTGAACGCGCCAGCTTAAGTTAAACCACCAATATGTACTTCTTCCTTAGGTAATAATAATACAAATAGGTAGGTATTATGGATAAAGGTTTGAAGATAGGGCGAAGGGCCGTAATATTTATTTTTGTATTTTCTCCAGCGCTTGGTGATTTAGATTTTGTTTCTTTTAAACGATTTAATTTATTTTTGTGAAACTGTTTTAAGTGTTTCGGAGGTGTAACTGTTTTAAAACAGCAGTTACATTTTTTTACCATCTCTAGTGGGTACAGTCCCATATCTCCGCGGAGCACACAGAACTAAGGAAAATTTATAGACGCAAGTTTATCCGGTGTTTTATGTGGGTGTATAAAACCTTCGTCGCCAAACTGGATAACGTCTTCGGCCGCGGGTGTTATGTTGATTTACCGGGGAATTCAATATCTTAAATTTATATCAATACCGAGTATGAAATTTACACGTTCTGCGACCCATTTGGAAAAAATATTATTTTGTTATTCGATGTTCTTGATTATTGATTAGATTATAATATGTTTCTTTTTCATATCAAATTAAGTTACATTTTACATAATCGGTAGTTTACATTACGTAATAGGTTAAACAGCCCGAAAAGTTAGTTAATAATTTTATCAAAATCATTATTTAAATTTAGCGAGTACTCTCAGGTAAAAATCCTGCAAAAAGAAATCGACTGGAGATCAGTCGGTCTAATGGTGTACTGAATATTGCGTTTGCCAGGCATTAAATAAGTAAATATTTGTAAAACAATAATATCGATCCACCGTATTGTATTTTATCATGCCGTGTAGATTTTTACCGTTGTGTGAAATAGGCCAATCATGCGATATCACGCAGTGGGCTGGTGGTTTACACGCGCACAGCGGTCCAGTCTCCGTGAATGTACGGTAGACCTTTAGTATTTTCAAAAGGGAATATTAATACAAGTTAAATGTTCTTTTTTCCTTCTGAACACATCCTGTGGTCTTGTTCCTTTCCCCTTCTCTATGATTACCGAATGGAGCTTCTCGCTACTATCCGTGGCCCTGTTATAGGTCCTGTCGGATATGCAGATTTGGTGGCTTCCAAAAATAATTTCGAGGCTTTTAAAAAGTTTTGTAATCATTTCGGCGAATTGATCATGTTCAATAAATTTAATCTCAGTCAGTGAAGAATTCACTTCCCTCTCTTCTCAATCCAATGAAGTACATATGATGTACTTCTGGATTACTTTCTTTCAGCACAAAGGTGCTAAGGCTACCAGATTTCAGAGAGCTCCTTCGGGCAGCTTTTCTCGTTAGACTACGAGCAAATTTTCCGTGTATGTGGGCACCGCCAAGGAGACTTATGTCCTCAGATGCGGTGTGCGGTATGCGTGGGCAAGTTGTTCTTGTTACCTTGTAATATTTTCGAATTATACGATATAAACTAATTTTACTATTGAATTATGTTTGAACGTTTACTAAATTTTGTATTTTCACCCAAACTTGTGAAAAATTGTACTCTTAACAAATTACAAAAGAGATGGAGAACATTTTAGAGAAGGGAATATAGAAGTCTGGACATTTACCGGGCCTATGAACTGTCGTTGGCTGGTTTAAGTGGCCATAAACAGTGGTGTAGTCCTAAATAAATAAGTACCGGAGCGCACCGCCACCACTACGGTGAAGTGGAGGGAAGTGGGAGGGGGGAGGGAGGGGGGGGGGAAACACACACATGTTTAGACTTTTTCAAGTTATCGGCAATAAATACGGTTGTTGTTATTTCGAATTGTTTGAAGAGACTTAAGTAGATATAATAATCTGTAATATTTGTTCCTGGCCAGAGCCGGAGCGCTGCTCCACTCAGATAAAAAGTGCCGGAGCGCCGCTCCGGTGCGCTCTGGCCCGACTACACCACTGGCCATAAGCCCCGTAAATGCCTAGAATTCCATTTTCTCTTCTCTAAAATATTCGTCATCTCTGTTGTAATTTGTTAATCTTAATGACTCCCTAGGGGGTGAAATCCAGTATTTTGTCTACAAACATTTGGACACACTCAACATATCGTGACGTATTACTCGTTACCCAAATACCACAGATGTATATAAACCTACAGCTATCCTAAAAGTTTCGATCTTACCCTTAGGTCTTTTTACTAAAGGTCAAGTTAGTACCGAAAACGTAAAATAAATTTAAGAAAGTATATTTACGCATCGAGAAACGTAATGTAGATATTGAGCTGTGAAAAATGTAGACTATAAGCGCTCAACAGGAACGAAAATGTTCACAGGACTTGCGAATTTGTACAGCGTGAGGGTGAGAAAAAGCTGTTATAAATTCCTAAATGTCTAAAGCCTATGTCTACCTTATGTATAAAAACCTATGTTAGCCCAGAGGAAGAAAAAAGGAAGTTTACTTTTAATAATGTATTCGTTACCCATAAATGTGAAATGGGCTAAATACGAGAGAGGATACTCGGTTAAAAGTTAAGAACGAAATAAAAAAAAATCAATACAATGAAAATAAATCGGTCCGGGTTGGTATTCTGAACGGAATTACGCGCGAAGAGATCCCTCTGATAGGGTGTATTTAGTACGTAAATACGCGTTAAAAATGCGTTTTCTATTTTGCGTTCAGAATACCACCCCTGGTGGTGTAATGGTCAGCGCATTTGCCTACCATGCAGGAGATCTCGGGTACGATTCTTGATATGGTCGATATAAAACATTTTTAAAAAGATGAAAAAATATTAACGTTCTTATAATTTGCCCAAATATTTCCATATTGGTAACCATCTTCAAGGTATTGCAAATAACTCACTATTAGAAAATGAAATCAAGTTGAAGTAGATTGGGGTTCGAACCGCGAACCTCTAGCCGACCGTTCCGCAACACTAGCCGCGGAACCACAATTCGATTAAATTTAAAAGGGTGTTTTCACACAATAATATTTCCCTGGACTGGTACCTGAAGCGTAAGACTGATTATCTTAAATTCATGTAACAAAAAATATCAAGATACGCTGCGATTGGTGTACCAATGCAGTGCCCTATGCAGCATTAGGTGCGGGAAGGGAATGATGATTATGATAAATTGATAATTGAGTCGAGTTGTGGTCCGGTGGCTAGTGCCTCGGACTCGCAGATCAAAGGTCCGTGGTTCGAATCCCACGCTACCCCAACTTGATTCCCATTATTAATTGTGAGTAATTTACTACTCGTTGAAAATGGCCCTAAAAATTTAATTTTTGTGTAAATCATAAGAACGCAAATATTTATTTTTCATAAAAAAAATAATAACTAGCAAATTACAACGTTTTTTTTTAGATACATACTTAAATAAAAATACACTGGAACCAAAGGCGGTTCCTTAGCATGTGCATGAGTGCGGTGCACTGCCAAGTAAAAATATGTGAAAATAAATAAGTAATTGATATTAAAAATATGTAATAAGAAGAAACGGGGATTCATTGCAACATTATGTTCGTAAAATATAATATTCTATTTTCATATTGAATTTGTGTGAAAATTATCATATCTGCTAAAACCGTGATTTGAGCAAGATAGACTACGCTTTATGCAGGTGAATCGTGACGTTGGAGGAAGAATCAAAATCGATTCGTGATTTAAAAAAAAAAAAAAACAAATTGTAACTCAACTTTTTTCATAAATACAACATGAAACTAAAATACTTACAAAAATCTCAACAAGATTATTCGCTATCTCTATTAAAAATATATTATACGCAAGTAAGTAAAAAGAGCGATGTAGGTCATTGCAAAAACGAATAGTATAATTATTATATTATTAGGTACTATTACGCAATGTCAACGCTCCAATTTTTGGACCGTGTTATTTAAAAAACGGTGTAAAACGATGTTCCTCAGTATAAACAAAATTATATTTTTAAATTGTTTCGTTTTTCTTTCTTTATTAAACTGCCCTAAAAATATATGGATAGGTATAAAATTTTATAATTCATCAATTGATATATTAAATGTAAACGAAAATTGCAATTATTTATTGCATTTCAACATTTATGGAAACAGAAAATACTCACATGATGTGATGATAGTTACATCTCAAAATGTAAAGATTTTGTCAGAATAATATCCGGTGTTATTTTCCCGGTTTAAAATGAATTAATTACAATTATAATAATTACGAATATTAAATAACACGCGATTAGGATAACTTATATGGGATTTACTTTTTCACTGTATTTTCAATGGTAAGAATAATTTACTATTTAATAAACATCCTACATTCGTTCGGAGGCTGTCGGCGTGGAAAAGAGAACGATCTCTCCTTGTTCTTCCTTTATTAAGTGTTTACAGGGCCTCGTGTTGGCCCGGTCTTGCATATTGCGCTATGTTCAGGTACAAAAATATATGAAGCCATTTTACAATCTTTTTGTTAAATCCTAGATTGAGTTATTATTCTGATCTTAAGCTTAATTTGTTTTAGATTTTTAGATTTGTTGGAGATTCGTAACTTTTGCATTGACCTAATGACATAGTCACACAACTAATTCAAACTTATGTATTTTATAAATTTTACATGTGAAGCACTAAATTTGTGGTTATTTAGTATATTTATTTTTTATTTATTTAATTTTACAATACACATAAGGGGCATTTACAAAATATACAGGTAAGTACAAACATAGTGAGCAAAAATTTAAAAGATAAACAACGCTTTTTTGTTTACATGTAGAAAAAATAAAAAGCATACTGCCGTGCAAAATAAAAAGTGAAACTTTACATAGTAAAAAAAAATAATAAATTAAATGGATATAAGAAAAGTAATTGAATTAAAAAGCAAATTGTAAATAACTTGTAAAGAATTTAAACAAAAAAATAAGTACATTTACATATACTTATGTATAAAAAAAAATGTATCAACAAATTATTGTTAAAAACAAATAATAAAAATTAGTTTACAGTAAGTATATATAAGATTAAACTCAAATTTTTTGCTATACGCTGATGACAATTAAGTATTTAAAATTGTGTCTTCAATAAATGATTGCGAAGTTCTTCAAGCTGACTTAGATAGAATCTGTTGCTATTGCAAGGACAATCAGTTATTATTGAATTCTGATAAATGTCTTGTCATGTCATTTACTCGAAAGAAAAAAAGTATACTATTTGACTACAAACTATCTGGGAAAATTGTCAATCGTTCAATGAAAGCGAGAGATTTGGGTGTACTGATGGATGATAAGCTTTTATTTAGAGATCACATAAATACAATAGTAGATAAGGCGTACAGACTTCTAGGGTTTATCTTACGAATCTCCAAGCCATTCTCATCACCAAATACATTAAAACTTCTTTACTATACTTATGTGCGAAGTCAACTCGAATTCGCTTCATTAGTATGGTCCCCTCAATATAATGTATATATTAATCAAATTGAAAACATTCAAAAGAAATTTATAAGGAGCCTGGAATATCGTTTTGGTAACATTGAAAATGATTACAGCGCATCTTTGATCAATTTTAATATAGAATCACTACAAAAAAGGCGCCTTAGATATGATTTAATTTTTCTTTTCAAAATTCTCAATAACATAGTTGATTCGCCGTATCTTTTACAAAATATTGGTTTCCGTTGTCCTCTTCGCTATACTAGATTAAATTCCCTTTTTTATGTACCAACTTGTAAAAACAATTATACCTCGAATTCATTCATTAGACGCACCTGTAGAAATTATAACGGACTCAGTATTGATGTAGACATTTTTAACTGCACGTTGCATTTGTACAGAAAATTTCTTCATGGGGTCGATTATTTGGGATAGTTGCTGAATGTACATCTTGAGTGGTTTATGCTATGCATATGTGCCGCATGTAATGTATATGTTTGTGTATGTTTTATATGTGCGTTCATGTGTGTGCGTGGATGGCTCGGAGTGTACATTCGGTATTTTTATTTATTTTAATTTATTACCTCCATGGAAAACGCAAATGTCAACAATTATCTTTTTTTCACTTAAAATTCTTATTTATTTTTTATTTTTTGTCACATTTAATGTTTATATCTTTTTAATTTATGAAAACTTAATTGGTCTTTTTATGTTAAAAAATTGTTGTTTTTAATACTGATTTTGTATGACTGTATGTTTTCTAAATAAAATAAAATAAAATAAAATAAATAATAACATAATATCTGGTACACAAAAATATTTGATACATCAATTTCAGAAAAAGATAATAATAAATAATAATACACTATTTCTAATTAACTAATACAATATATAATTAATTATAGTAAAATAAATAAAACAATTTTGTTTTTAACCGCTATTTTTTTTTTTCTAACGACCGGGTTTCAAAGCTAAACAAGCTTCTTTCTCACGGTATATTTAATGTATTTTATTCCATATATTACACCAAACTCAACCACACACCACCACCCGTTGAGAACACAAATAATTTGGAAAAACAAACGGTAAAATCATTTCTGAAAATGGTGGAATAATGCGATTTCGATAAATCATTACATTCCCATTTCGCTCTTAACTGAAAGGCGCCCTTACACACGGACAGGGCGAGGCGGAGGCATCCATTACCCACCAAGCTAACGTCTACCTTTCGCCCTTAGAGGGCAGAACGCAGGACGCAGGACGCAGGACTGACGCCGTATTCATGAACAGATAATGTTTACATAAAAGGGATAACGTAGAGATAAACAAGCGTATTTTTAAAAAGAAAAAAAATATATGCTCGTAATACACATACATATTTTAAGATTTATATTCATTCAATTGTTTTTTACAAATACAAAAATGAAGTAGGTACTTAAAATGGTAAAATTAAGTAGGTAAACAACGAATGTCTCGAGCAAGTAGAAGAATTTGTGTATCTGTGAGGCATGTTTTCAAGAGATGGAAGAGTAGAAAAAGATGTTGAAAGAAGAGTGAATGCGGGCAACAAAATGAACGGAGCACTAAGCACAGTAATTTCTAATAAAAATATGTCAATCGAAGCTAAACTGGCAGTGAACAACGGAGTTTTAGTCCCAACACTTATGTATGGAAGTGAAACATGGAACTGGCAGAGGAAGGATGAAAGCCGAGTGAACGCTGTTGAAATGCGATCTCTTAGACGAATGTGCGGGAAATCAATGTATGGCAGGGTTACGAATGATGAAATCAGGCGAGAGTGTAAATCTGAGTCAAGTATAATTGATAAGATTGAGAAAGGGTCTCCGAGATGGTTTGGTCAGGTAGAACGAATGGACGACGAAAGAATGGTAAAACAAGTATATATGGCGAAAATAAACGGCAACGCGAGACGAGAACGACCAAGGAAGACGTGGCATGATCAGATAAACCAAAATTTTAATTCTGGTCATATCAAAAGCAGACAGAACCGAAGGTTGTGTATGACAAGATGTATGAATGTGGAAGAGGCTAGGATTGTATACCAGGATAGACGTGTGTGGTGGTCCATTTTCTCTGCTTACCCCTACGGGGAAATGGCGTGATGGTAGTAGTAGTAGGTACTTCATACATATGTATAATTTAATTTTATCAATTAAATAATAAATAGTTTAAATATAAAATTCTTCTTCTTGCGGTGCCTTGTCAGGTCCCCCCGACGTTGGCGATCACTACGGCAAAAGCATCTCTTTTGTATTCCACAGCCAGGACAACTGCTTATTGGATGTACTCGCCATAGTAATTCCTGGAAAAAGATGACCAGAGTGGTTTCCCGTTGCCTTCTCTGGAGGATTTTTCTGTCGGGGTTACCTTCCCTTAGCTGGTTGGTTCTGGTTAGGGGGCCCCAGAAACTCGCTGTGATCACACCATTATGAGTGCGATCCTATTGCCCAGAGTTCGCGATTTGGACGCTAACGAATGGGACTAGTCAGTAGTGTTGCGGGTGGAATGCAACTGGGCGTTTACAGCATTTAAAGAATCACACCCTCCAGCAAGATGTGACTCACTGCGACCCTACTGACAATTCGAACTAATAAAATATATATAATATAGATTAACTTCGAGTTAGGCCAATCCCCCTAAACACCACATGATATTAATGATGATCAGATCTACGAAACGCGGGAAGATCTATCCTGGGTTATATTCCAAACGCTCTTGCGGCCGTAGAAAAAGCTTTTATCTCGCGTATTTACATACAAAATACGCGAGATAAAAGTGTTTTCTACGGCCGCAGGAGCAATTCAGAATAGCACCGCTGGAAATCTCTAAGTTGTACGAAGAGTACATTGGCGCATAAAATCCAAAGTTGATCTTTGAAGAATTGATGAGACAAAAAATCTGTAGATATCAATGTTAAAGATAAAAATAAATAAATAAAGTTTAACTTTAAAAATGACAATGTGCTTTGAAATACTTTTTTTTTGAGCATTTATTATTTATGGATAACTTTTCCAAATAAATTTATTTGAAAAATTAAATAATTATACGAATGGTTTTCGGTACTATGACTTTATCAAGGACCATAATTTTAGAAATATTAACGTTCAAACGTAGGCACAGTGGTCAAATAAATCATTTAAAATTCAGTACTAACATAATTTACGTGCGTTTGGTATTAAACCTTTTTGCTAAATAACAGTTTTAAACAAATCAAATATTACGAGTCTTCCATATTCCCTATAAAAAGGACTTCGCCGTCTTTTTTAGATATTTATCAAAACGCTAGCCTGAAAAAGACTGTGAATAGAGGATAAGCGTCAAGTTCGGCAATGCGCAACTTTTCGGAGTCTATATTATATTATCTCTGTGTTAGTGGGGCGCCGGAAGGGGAGGGGAGCGGGGTGGATAAGTCTGTAAACAAACAGGAAAATATACCTACATATTAACGATCGGGCAATCTATTAACTACGACAAATATTTATTGTATATTTGAAGGCGTAATTAAACGTCTCGGATATTCCGAAATCAGAGAATGATTTTCGAGAGTAAATACTGGAAACGTTTGATGTTAATCTAAAGCAGTATTTCTCAAAGTGGGCGCTGAAGGCCTTCAGAGGGGTGGTAAAAGGCCCAGAAAAAAGCCAAACTCGATATGGTCAATATGAGTCCTGTAGAATGGAGACCAAATAGAAGAAGCGTATTCTAGATGGGGTCGAACTAGTGAGCAATAAAGAGTTTTGATGGCATTAATATTTTTGAAGGATAACATATATTTGTAATTTTTTTTTTCACATTATAAAGAATGATCACTAATAAAAACAACGTAATAAATTACAATGCTTTTTTATATCATCACTACCTTTCCGCAACTAATAGTGCATAGGGTACTGCAGTGGGACACCAATCGCAGCGTATCTTGATCATTTTTGTTACATAAAGTTAAGATGATCAGTTTTATGCTTCAGGTGGCAGTCCAGGGACAATGAAATATTACAGTGTAAAAACAACCTTTTAAATAAACATTTCATGTCATCCATGTCGGGAATGGAACCCGAAACCTCTTGCATGGTAGGCAAACGCGCTGACCAATACACCACGAGGCCGACAACAGCCGCTTTTTTGTATATATTTTTGTATTAATATACCATATTGCTGTAAACTGTAGCTAACTGTAAAATCATTTGAATAAATCCGTAGCACGTGACAACAAAATAAATTATTTTAATTAAATTACAAATTTAAAAGCTTCAATTAAATTAACTTAACAATAGAATCACCATGTAAAGCGCCCTTGAGGTATTTTATTACGAAAATGGCGCTATTTAAGTTATCCACAATAAAAAAAACTTCGTGGTTAAAAATCTTGTAATGGTTTTTGTCCGTATGGGCGACTCTATTAGCCGGTGGCATATTATTACGTACTCTGAGGTTTTCAGAGTAATAAAAATACTTCCAAATATTAACATATTACAACGGAGATGAAGAACACTTTAGAGAAGGTAATATAGAAGTCTAAGCATCTTCAGGACTTATGACCAGTCATTGGCTGGTTTAAGTGGCCACTTTACACACTGTGTAACATTTAGCATTTTTACCATATTTGAACATCTATATTCCTTCAATTCTTTCATCTGTTGATGTTTGTGAAGTTAAAGAGCTGAAACCTAAAATTTGGATTAACTCAAAATATTGTTGATAAATCCACCTGGTTCATGAAAAAGTATGGAAATGGAAAAAAAAAATTCAGACGTTGCCTAGCATTAAGGTGAAATAATTTAATTAAATGAATCTTACCCGCATAAATAAAGGTTTTAGCTCTATAACACAAACATCAACAATGAAAGCATCCACCCCTTTCCCGAAACTGTTCATAAAGACTTGAACCTTTCTTCAGTTTCGCATATCAATATCATTTTTTTCTAACTAATTAAGCGAAAATTTAATATTTCTTTACAATCAAACCGCGGAAATAACAAAACAAAGAAACTTTAAAAGCTTTCATTGTACCCCTCACTGCAGTATTGTCAATTCGTGATCAATCAAATACACATGGTTAGCACAATCACCTTTTTCTAATTTCCCAGTATGACAGTGAAGGAATACAGTGTTAATTCCAAATTGAGACCGCGGCCGCACGCTCCAGATCCCCCGCCTCGGAAACAAACATCAACAGATGAAAGAATTGAAGGAATAAAGATGTTCAAATATGGACAGAATGGTGAATGTTCCACAGTGTGTAAAGTGGTCACTTAAACCAGCCAATGACAGGCCATAAGCCCGTGGATGCCTAGACTTCTATATTACCTTCTCTTAAATGTTCTTCATCTCTGTTGTAATATGTTAATATTAACAGCTCCCCATGGAGTGGAATCCAGTCCTTGTCTACCAAAATTAGGAAAAACTTAAAATATTGTTGATTTCTAAACATGGTACAATTTAAACACTAGACAATACAATGACAAGAAGGATAAAATTTATAAATGTATATATGTATGTATGTGTATGTAAGGGTGTTTATGTATATGTGTGTGTATATTTGTATGAATGTTTATGTGGGTATGTGTATATGTATGTGTATGTGTACATATATGTGTGTATATATACATGTATATGTGTGTATGGGCGTATATGTGTGTATGGGCGTGTATGTATGTGTTTATATGTATGAATGTTTATAAGGGTGCACACGTGTGTGTGTATGTTTATGGCAATATATTAAAAAAACATATATGTTAGTCTGCCTTAGCACTGGTCTTCTCCTACTAGGCATTACTTTATAATATATATTTAAAAATAATTTAAAAAAAAAATGGTTAGGTAGTTATGCATTTTAATTGCTCTGATTAAAAAGCCTAATATAAAATGTAAATTTGAATTCAGAAATAGGATACGGCACGTTTAAAAATAATAATTGCGATAGCTGTTTTTAAGATGCGCAGCAGATTCAAGGGGCTTTAGAATTTTTTTCATTATCAAAGGGGGCGGTAGGCGAAATAAGTTTGAGAACCTATGATCTAAAGTATCAGTAAGACGAAGGACTCGATTAATTGTGTAGACTTAACATCAGTACACCGGAACCTCTTTTTACACGGAGGATATGTTTTAGCAGAACCAAGTAAATAAAATATAGGTTTAAAAAATAAAATAAAATAATGGTGGATAGGTTTCCTTGTATAACCCTTCCATTAAAAAATAAAAAATGGTTTGCTATTTAATGTACCTTAATTTCATTTAAAAAATCTAGCATTTAAAAAAAAACAATATTTTTATTACAATTTTTTTACATTTTTTTTTTTTTTGCACCACAACAGGCCAGGAGGCCTAATTACAGTGGTGAATTATATCACAGAGCACCCAGGCTTGAGAAAAATTACATTTTAATTTTTGTGTTCTCACCGGGAATCGAACCCGGAACCTTCCGTGCGTGAGTCAAGCGTCTTGACCACTACACCACGGAGGCCGCCGGATTTATGGAAATTATCACAGTGGCTCTGACGTACTAGTACAACTATTGTTGTTCAGTAGCCCAATCACAAATAACTATCGACGCGCTTAAAAACAAGCTAAGCATTTGATCGATCACAATGAACAATAATGAGCATTTAAATTTATTTCAACAGAGAGGGAAAAAGTTTTTGAGAAGGGAATATGGAAGTCTAGGCATTTACAGGGCTTATGACCTCTCTGTTGAAATAAATTTAAATACGAACAACTCCCTAGGGAGGAAATCCAGCCAGTCTGCAAGCATTTGGACATAATCAAACATTGTTGAATAATGAACATGCTTAAGTTATCGCAGTCATAAGTCAACGCGTGTGCAATCTCTAAGCCAACGCTCGTGTCGATTTGTTTTTTGTTTTCCTCGTAAATAAATACAGTTCATTGGCGAAAAATCGGCGTTTATTGTAAACAATAATACAATACACTGCAAAATAGTGAGTATCTAATACAGAAAAAGTGAAAATTAAATTACAATTACTGTGGCAAATGCTTTTCTTGACATTTGGCTTGCCAACCGCCGCCGCCGGCTTAATGCAATGAACATCATGATAAATAATAAATAAACATAACAGTTCTGGAATATTTTCCATATTTACACCGGTGAAATTCAAATATGTGATTGCGCAGCAGGATTATACGTCGCGAAACGTAAATATTTTGACATTTAATATTAGCTGGTCACGGATGTTGCATTGTGATCGCGAATACGATAAACAACCATGCCGAGAAACTGTTATCACGTCGCTTTTAAGCAGTTATTTGTGATTGAGCTACTGAGGTCATTCCGAATTTCCGTCAAGATCGTGACAAGTTCAGAGGGAAATTTCGGAAGCAGCAAAAAACAATAGAGATAATATAAAAGAAGTAAATAAACAAAGACGAGAACTAAACAGACTTTAATATGATTTCGAGAAAAAGGTTAGCTGATCCCCGTTCTTCCTACAGCGGGTGGCGGGTGGCGAGTGGCGAAATCCCTTAACAAAGGAAGGGGCGTGGGAAGTGTTGACATAAGAAAATAAAAATTGGCTCCAAAATCGAATGGGAAGAGGAAAATTGTAAATGGGTAGCTCAGCTCGATCTCGCGATATTGTTTTTATAATACGAAACGAAAATCTGGCTGGTGAACCCTACAAATTTAGAAATTTTCGTTTTGATTCGGAAACCGCGAACCTTAAGATATGTAATTTCAGACTATTTGAAGATCATTATATTATACATTCCACCTGATGCTGCAAACGCAATCGAAAATTAACACTTCTTTCGTTCAAAGAAGTTTAGATACAACCTACTTCGATTGTCCATAAGGACAATTAGTCAATATTGTTACTATTTTATTTAATTCAACAAATTTACGGACAATGTCCAATTCAAACAAATTATATAACGAAAAACAGTAATAATATAGTAACAAACAATAAAAGGAATACAACAAAGAAAAGCAGACAGAATAATGCATTAGACAGGCATTATGAAATCCAGGTTAATTCTACAAATATACAGTTAATTTATTGGGAATATTTCTTCAGCCTATTTGTAAAAAAACTCAATTTACAATCAAAATAATTTAGATCTTGATTTTCATTTACAAATCTAATCATTCCGGGTAGAGGCGCATGGGAACCATAATTAGTCTTATGATGACCGAGAAACAGAATTTCATTATTTCTGAGTCTACGTGAAGGAACATTAAGAGATATTTGTTGGAGAATAGTCGGGACATCAAATACACTATAAAGTGTCTTAAACATGCAAATTAAATCTGCATTAAATCGACGTTGTGGGAGACTGGATATATTCAGGAAAAGTTCCATGTCGGTACTATAAAATCGCCATTATGAAATGGATAACGCAGGTAGGATGCGCACGGATTAATAAGTGGATCAGGCCAAATAGGTAGAAATACGTTTTTATTTATAGTGGTTTTATTTGTGAGTTTTTTGTGTTTTTATTACGTTTCATATGTATTTGATATTACGATTCAAATATGTATAATAAGGCATGTTTTTAAGTTATGTACTTTCTCCTTCGGCACGGGACACCCCAGTGAGGGAACATTAGCTTTAATGTAAACAAAGTAAAACATAAATTGTAAAATAACAAATAAATAGGTATTTGAACACTGTTTTTTGTCACTCTCTCGCAAATGCCTTCCCGGTATTGCGAAAATGTCGTCGGACTGAATATGCCTAGCTTAAATGGACGTTTCGTTGTCCGGTTTTCCGAGCCCTAAAACTGAAACGATTTTGTTTTCCATTTTTTGAGAAAGAGCATTGGAATGAAATTTTCTGTCGGTACCTTTTCCGTTTTTCAGAATAATTATATTTATTATTATGATAATTATATTATTATGTTTGTATATTATTATATTTGTATATTATTATATTTGTATATTATTATATTGGTATATTATTATATTGGTATATTATTATATT
Organism: Micrasema longulum; assembly: GCF_059751315.1. Lineage (NCBI taxonomy): Eukaryota > Metazoa > Arthropoda > Insecta > Trichoptera > Brachycentridae > Micrasema > Micrasema longulum. The sequence continues at coordinate 295,706 of NW_028277539.1, read as the reverse complement.
TGTATACCGTACGTCCACAGACGAAAAATAAAACTGGGTGATGTTATGGGTGTTTGGATGGTCCTAGCTCCTATAAGAAACAATTGATCAAAATATCAAAACAATAGAGACACGACGATGGTAAATATCTATAGTGTGTAAAAAAATCACTACTCTAGTGCTAAAATTCAGGAAGTAAATACGGGAATACGTTTGAATGAAGAAAAATTAGACAATCCATTTTTTTTTATTATATCGTCTGACTAACTTGCAAAACTCCAATCTCCAAAAATAAAAAAAATACAGGAGGGTGAAAAAACAGTAAAATTCGTTGAAATTAAGACCACTAGGCATTACTTTATATATTAGTTATATTAATAAAAAATCATAATAAAATATACATTCATTATTTCCTATACATATCGATACTGATTATGCTGTAAGGAATTAAAAAAATTTTTTTTAAAGAAAATGATATATTTGCGTTCTTATTATTTACTCAAATATTTCGATTTTCGGGGCCATTTTCAATCAACTTGGAGTAGAGTGAGGTTCGAACCTCGGACGTCTGATACACGAGTCCGCAACACTAACCACGGAACCATAACCCGTTCTATGATTTATAAGCCGATTACGTCTGAATATTGTTTAATGCGTCACATAATGGCGATACAAGGCTGCCCGCTTAAGCCGGTCACAGCTCGGATCCCCAACCCCCAATCCCCAGTAGGTAAGAGTAAAAGCTTCCCTCACATAGTGGAATTGTACTTTAAAATGTAAACACTTTGTCCGCGATACGGTAAGCTAGAATTATGGAAGAATCAACATCCACTCGGAAGGTTCTGTACTTCTACATTTTGATATCCAGAAACATTTCCACCGACCGAAGGCTAAATCCTAGGTTTTTTTATTTAAAATGAAGAGAATAGCTGAAAACAATTTGATTAAAAATATTGCTTAAGAAAACTATGTTTCAAATGAGATTTTAGCGACGTAGGGTGTTTGGAGACTATGCTAAAATTATACTTCAACATTCACGTTTACTGTAAATTGGGGAATATAATCTCAACTCTTAAGGCTGTAGTCTGGTAAAACGAACGCAAAATTATACTATTTTGCCATTTGAAAACCAATGTTTTTTTTTAATCGCGCAATAATAAAATAAAATAAAAAACACAAATTAGATAAAAACAATATTTTTTGAAGGTATTTCTGTTAAAAAATTTACTTAAAAGTTTTATGTAACTGAAATATAATTACTTTTAGACCGGCAGATTACGCCATTTCAAATTTAGACTAAACTTAGGCATCTGGGATCTCAATAAATACTAAGTTTTGAACTAAAATTTGTGGTATAATTTAAACATAATAAATTGAATTTTTAAAAGAAATACAAGCATTTTAAATTACATAAATTTTTGTGACATTTTCCTTTATTTCTACTTAAAATGAGGAATTCCAACCCAACCCGAAATTAAATTTTAAAAATGCATGTAAAGATGAATCTCACCCGCATAAATAAAGGTTTTAGCTCTTTAACTTCACAAACATCAACAGATGAAAGAATTGAAGGAATATAGATGTTCAAATATGGGCAGAATGGTGAATGTTACACAGTGTGTAAAGTGGCCACTTAAACCAGCCAATGACAGGTCATAAGCCCTGTAGATGCCTAGACTTCTATATTACCTTCTCTTAAATGTTCTTCATCTCTGTTGTAATATGTTAATAAGAAATTAAACAAATCCGCTGGCGAGTAGTTTTAAAAGCCCCGCATTCAGCTAACGTGATTCCCATATTGCCAGATTTGCAAATCGATAAAAAAATAGAGATTATTTTAAACTGGGACACGAGCAGCCATTAACATAGTCTCGATATAAACAGTATTATATCTATACACATTTACACATACATGCCTGGGTCGCCAGTCGCCTTGTATTGATAAGTGACAATCAAAATGAATTTGCACCGCGAATTCCACACAGAAAAATAATGCTACATCGTTTGGTTTTGATTTAAACGTTAGTGCGGTCTTTAGTTCATAGAGCGTTTTAATAGCGCACTTAAACAATTACTCCGTATCTGGGCGGACGAAGAATACAGTTCTCTGTGTGAAATAGAACCGGAACCCGGTTCTCCTCTCTTCATTGTATAGTGTGAATTTTTAATTCTTTAATTAATCTTTGTTTTTAATTTTTGTATAAAATTGTAAAATTCAATATGTGTATGTTTTTATAATTTTCTCAAACTGAACGGTTTGGGTAGGTAGGAAGAAATTGCCTTAAGGCAATATGCCCGCCCTTATATGTATATATATTGTATATGTATATAAAGTGTCAAATATTTTTTATCGATTTTTTTTTTTTTAATTTGATTTATTTGTAATGAAATATAACCCGTCAGGGTTCGTCATCATCATTTCTCTACCCGCGACCCGGTGGTGCATAAGGCACTGCATTAACACTCCTATCGCGGTGTATCTGGTCAGTCTTGCGCTTTAGGTACCAGTCCAGGGGCAGTAAAATATTGCCTTCAAAGGTGGTTATGTACATGTTTGATTTTAACCTAGCAAGTTTATTTATTTTAAATATTAACCTGATACTAATGAGGGGGTTTCGCGGAGTAGTAGTTAAGACGCTTGACCCACACACGGAAGGTTCCGGGTTTATTAATTTATTTAACACTTTATACGTACACATAAGGGCGGGCATATTGCCTTAGGCAATTTCTTCCTACCTACCCAAACCGTTCAGTTTGAGAAAATAAGTATTCCATGGACATCTAGATACATTAAAACAAAATCGTATAATTTTATTGTACAACAAAACACATATGGATATATATGTTTACCTTATTTTATAATTTTCTTTACCATGTTATATTATGTATGTGGGTGAATGTGTCTGTGCGTATGAGTGAGTGAGTGTGCGTGTATATGTGTGTGTAATTATACATGCGTGCCCACGCATGCTCATTTGCATGCATATGTATATGCATTTATTTTTAAAAAAATGATTTATATACCTTCATTAATTTTTTGAAATATATGTGTATTTTGGGCTTAAATTATTAATATTGTAATCTCACAGCAAGCACAAGAAGTTGCTTCTTTTTTGGTGTGGTATTCCGTTTCGTATTTTTGTTTTTGTACTTTAGCTTTATTATGTTTTTTTTTTGCTAACATGTTGTAACTTTATGTATAATATATATATTATATATTTTATGCATTTTTTAAGAGAATCGGTTCGACTCCTAGTAAGAACAGAAAAATTAAATGTGGTTTTTTTCAAGCCTAGGTGTTCTGTGCTGTAGGTGTAGGTTGTGTGGTGCAAAAAAAGGAATAAAATTAAATTTAAAAAATTAAAAAGTCAAAAAAAAAAAATATCAGGCGCCGATGACGAATTATCCATCAGTTCTATAAATAACGGTATAAATATTTAAAAAATACACAATTGGTGTATAGGACGGTTTTGTGGTGGGGGTGTTGGCGCACTGCTGGAACATTGCCAAATAGTCTCCCCACCCTCGTTTTACCCAACCCCACCCCTCACCAGGTGACCCAGTGACTAGGGGCTGAGTTCCCTGTTTATCTTATTGGGTAGTTATTTTCGAATATTCGTCATACGTTGGTTGTGTCGTTTTTAAATCGTAGGGTAATTACCAAAACTAGGTAACTTTAAAATCAGCATTTTTAAGTTATGAACTAAAAACACTATTTTGTGTCTTCCTTTATGAATGCTACCTATTCATATATTGTCATGATTCATTAAAATCATATTATGATGATTTCAATGCATGACAAGACTATTTGTAGCATTTATGGAGGAGGTTGAAAAAATGTGTTTTTAATGGGTAACTCACAAAAGCTGATTTTTAAGGTAACGAGCTGAAGTAATTACCCCGCGAAATACACCTACTTTGATTTAAATATGTAATGAATATTCCAGACTTTGGAATTAGCTACCTCTTCACAGAAAAATGCTCCTTCCTTGACTGCTATTAAGAAACGCCTGAACAATTATTATATCCTTAGAACCTAACACCCCCTCAATTTTTTATAACTGAATCCTCTTCTGTTTCATTCTAAATTCATTACCTGATCCCACATACCGCCATCATTTATAATAGTTATAATATGTATTACATTACTTTATATTAATTAGTTTTTTATTAACAACTAGCTGACTCGACAGACGTTGTCCTGCCCGAACGTTGGCTTGCCTGCTATTGCCTTAAAAAAAGACTTTTCATTGATAATTGGGTACTTGTTTGTGATGAAATTCAAAAGTTAAAAATTGTTAGTATTCAAATATTGAAGTTAAGTAGGTACTTGTTTATGGTTGAATTCCAAAACATACGATTAATATTTTTCAAATATGGCATCATTTTTGCAAAAGTCAAACTCCGTTCTTCTCCCCAACAGAGGGGTGCACTTATGTAGGAATACGATTTTAAAAAACGTATTGAATGTTAATAAATATTATTTTAGTATTACCAAAAATCCAGTAAAAATAAATAAATGGGTAGAAATTATAAGGAACTTAAGGAAAAAATCTGATCGAGATCCACAAAAAATGTATGCTCTTTGTAAACATTCAAAAACAAACTTTTTTTATACACAAATATACAACATCCTTCCATTTTTCTGTAAATGCATTCTCCTGGAATGCAACCCTGGTAGATCAATAAATAAAAAAAATATGCTCCGAACTTCTTTTTTACATATTAGATTGAAGATTTTAATATCTACGAACACGCGCAGCGCATATATCATTTCTCTGAAAACTGCACGTAAATCGACTAAGCCGTTTAGGAGGATTTTAGTTACATCACACGTACAGAGGAATTATATTTGTTAAGATTATACTATATTATTTATGTTTAAGAAATATTATGTATTCTTAGCACATACTTTATATTTATACTATAACGATTATTAATTTCTTACATTTGATTAGCTATGCATTTATAATTAGTTTCAGTTATTTTGTTGTTGTTGTTATATTAGTATAAAAGTACTTATTTATTTATTTAAGCGCCCTAGTGGGGTTTTACATTATAAAAAATACACGGATATGGTAAATATAAACTACATAGTGATAGAGTATAAAATAAATAAATACAATAATACAAATTCAATGGGAAGAAATTAAAATAAACAAAACCAACAACAACTCGAACAAAAAAGGCAATGAAACTTATTTATACTTTAAAAGATAAAAAATCTCCATCTTAGAACAGGCTGAGCCATGTTAGATGGAGACTATCCTAACCAGAGAACGCTTCGTATTCATTTTCGATTCACTAGTTTTATTCCCTGGTAGTAAATATTTATACTTATTTACCTATGCAATAAATTGATTAAATAAATACAATAAAATATAAGTATTTTTGTCAGGCACCGTAGCGCAGTTGGTGAGACGGTCGACTGTATCGCGGCGTAAAAAAACTGGCGTCGCGGGTTCGATTCCCGCCAGTTGCAAGAATGATTATTTTCTTAATTGGTCTGGGTGTTGTGGTGTATTTTCATAACTTCCTTCCATATGCCCTCTTTCCGACCACGAGCCTCTAAAATAGAAGCTTAGCGGATTAATCCTTTAAAAAAATAAAGTTAAGGTTTGCAAGCTGTTTCTACCCACTAAAACAGCTAAAATTTGAAAATAAATATGTGTATTTAAAATTTGTAAAAAAAAATTGACGAATTTTTTATATGATCCGTCTGTTTTTTTTTAGTTGGCTGGAAGATATTGCATTTAGCAATAAGTTCGTCAAAGCGCACATAATTTTTTGTACTTAAAATCTTAAATAAATATTGTGGTTAAAAAAATTAAAAAAACAACTTTGTTTTTTTCAAGTATTTTTTTCTTACAAGGGTGTTAATTTGATATCAATATTTTCGAAGCTAGACAGGAGAGGACTAAAAGAAATATTGTTTATTTGGTTATTAATTATTTTTTTCTTATTATGAATCGCTTTTTAATTTCTAAGATTTCTAATTTTAATATTTTATTTTCAAAATGAAGTACTTTTAATCCAGTGTCTTTATTGAAGTTATGATTATTTTCTATCAAATGATTTGCGAATTCAGAAAAATTATTATTATTTAAGCATCTTAAGTGTTCTTTTACTCTAATATTAAAGTTTCTATTAGTTTTTCCAATGTAGATAAGACTTGATTTATTGGGTCCACATGTAGTATTTAGTGAACATGATAAAAATAAAATAGGAATTGATTCATTAGTTACGTAAACCTTGACGAAGAAGCTTGTTTGCTTTGAAACCGGTCGGTGGAAAAAACTAATTATAAAAAAATAGTGGTTAAAAACAAAGTTGTTTTATTTATTTAATTATAATGAATAACCACAAAGTTAGTGCTTCAAATATAAACTTTAAAATATTGTGGTTGTTAATTAAAATAATAGTTTAAAGGTGGGTATTACACACATCTTCTTGCATTTTTGTTGCAAATATCTAAAGACATTGCATTGTGATGAAATGCATCCCGGGTAAGAGCGTTAAAGAAAAGTAAAAATGAATGTATGTTTGCAGAAATATGTGGGTTTGGAATAGCTTTCCCAAAATTTGGCACAGTGTCAAGACATAAGAAATTTAGTACACTGTGCGGCGCTCGCAAGGTCACCGGCATATCGATCGGCACACACACACTCACCCTCACACACACACACACCCACATTGCCACTTGCATGCGAGCGTGGGGGTGTACCGTGGTTGCATTCTGCACTTCTGCAGACTTGCAATTTAGTCTGCACAAAAGTAGGATTGTCCAGTTTTGTCCATTGCATGTCTTATCCGAATACTGTCCAGTCAAAGAGGTTTTGACTCCAGTTAAATAAAATTCACAAGGACACTGGCGATACACCGTCTCTGTGTAGTTGCATTGTAAATAATAAAGTAATACAATAGAACTCCGTTTACTTGAACTCCGGTCATCCGGATTGCCAGATAATCCTAATGATGATCCTAATCATTATTATTGGATAATAATGATTAGGAAATAAAAAATAAATAAGTTTTTGATTTTAATTTAATTACGCAACTGACTTTACTAGGTATGTTTTATTTTATTTTTTAAATATATATTTGGACCCCTGTATTTAGTAGCCTTACGTGTCATGTACAAGGCTAAGGTACTCGGAAAAAATCGTTTTTGTTTGTCTTGGAAATGGGATGTTCGATCACTGATTTTGGTTTATTACCTTTATGAGCTGGATGTGTTTATGTCTATGTCGGTCACGTGGTGTGATGGTCGGCGCGTTTGTCTGCCATGAAAGAGGTCTCGGGTTCGATTCCCGACATGGTTGATATGAAATATTGATTTAAAATGGTGTTTTTACACCAGAATATTTCATGGGACTGGTACCTGAAGCGTAAGACTGATAATCTTACCTTCATGTAACAAAAATGATCAAGATACGCTGCAATTGGTGTACCAATGCAGTGCCCTATTTACCCCTAGGTGCGGAAAGGGAATTATGATGATTATGGATATATTTAAGTAAGTTTTTAATGTTACGTCAATTCGCTGTGTCATTTCGAGAGAAATAAAATCTAAGACTAATTAATCCTGATAATTGGAGTTTTACTGTATGTATGTTAAAATATAAAAAAAATATTCAAGCTTGGGAAAATTCACATTTCATGATAAATGCAAACGTCATTTTGCATGCAGAGCGCAGGGTATAAAAGTAATTATTTTAAAGGTGACTAGAGATATACCCAGTATATGACGATCGCCAAGCTGCGACAAAAGTCAAAAATATATACCAGATAACGGTCTATTTTTGACATAGACGTTCATCAAATGACACCGACAAAAGGCTGAATTTTTTTATAAATAAAATATTTATACCTATCGTTTATTTTGTAACTAAAGTTAAAATGAAAACACCTTTAATCATAATTTTAATAAAAACACTGGGTTAAGGTTCTGCACGTTAAAAATAATATAATAAATTAGACAACTCAGAAAAAAAAAAAAAAAAAAGTAAATCAAATCAAACAACATTTCCTGTAGTCCACTCCTATCTACTTTGGACCAAGTGCAAATGATCGAATTTCATAACTCCACAAACCCAAAATAATACTTGGCATAAAGACTTCTTCGTTTTTGAATGGCCCTTTCAACTCGGGTGTTCACGATTTATTTACTCTATAATATGTATTGGACTTAAGACAGTATTCAAATTAAACAGTGAGGTTTAATAATAAGTGGTCGAACACAAAAAGTATTTATTCTATGAATGTTGATAGATGCAGAAATAGAGGAAGACCGAGAAAGACATGGCATGATCAAATCCAACAAATACTTGAAGATGGACATGTCAAAAGTCGGAATAATCGGAGCGCGTGCATGACTGAATGAATGTAGAGGAGGCGAGATCTGTATGCAAAGATGGTGATGTGGCGTTCTATCCTCTCGGCCTAGCCCTACGGGGAAACGGCGTGATGGTTTGTTGTTGTTGTTGTTTTTTATTGCTATTGAGGAAAACTTTTAAAAATTGAAAGCTTCTGTGAGGCCGTCTGCACCGCAACAATTCAGAATACGAAACTTGTCGCAATATGTCGTCACGAGGCGGAAATACAAGAAAAACGAAGAGTCTCCTTCGGCACGCGATGCCGCCACCCGTGCGGGGGTAACAAACTACCGCCCCGCTAAAAGGTTGGAGTCCGCGAGGGACGAAGGTTAACAGAGCGTCGAAAACGGACCCGGCCGCCGAAATAGGGCGCCCTTACATGCGTCAAACGCTAACAATGGGAAGCACGAAAGTATCGTTTGTCAGTTAAGTGAAATACTCTTCAGGCGATATTGGAGGGGGGGGGGGGAAGAGATAAAATATTGATAGGTGTATTCTTGGGTCGGTTTGATTGATTGCGCGATGCTAAACTAGTACTAGTATAATATTGACATTAGAAATGGCTCGATCAGTGTTTTATTCGCCATTTTAGTCCAAGCCATCGATAACAATAGTAAGAAAGTTGCCGATTTTTTTCGATATGGCAAACTTGAATTTTCGTTCCTCATATTGGAGTATTTGTACACCAAAATATATTTAAGTATCAGGCATAGAAAGTGTAGTTGCGTGCGATATTCGGTTAAGTGGTCAAGTTTGCGAAGGTCAAAGATATAACGTATACAAACATTCTGCAATGAACCAGCTGACGAGTTGTATGTATGCAACTCAGCAGGACTTTAATTTAAGACTATTTTGTAAATATTTTTGAAAAAAAAACTTATCAAGTAATTCAGAGAAATAACGCGGCTACGATAGGTTAATAAATTTACAAACGCCATCAAAAACTTAAAACGTGACACGTAAGAACATGTTCTGGAGTCGTCTAAAACATTGATTCTTAAAAGACTATGCTACAAAATCCCTCTGAAAACGGAGCTGTAATGCCGTGTTAAGCAAAAAACGATATATTTTGAAACACAGGTATTTAAAAACAACAATCTAGCGCGACTGTTCAAGCCTTAGGGTCTTGTTAAACACAGCATCCCGTAAGCCTGCTCGCGAGAAGAACTTCTAACAAGACTTGAACCCCAGTATAAGGTGAGTACTTGTGTTCATTTTGTATTGGAGTTCAGTATTATAAATAACACGATTTGCAACCAGCACATAAAATCTGCGAACCAGCGAGCTATCAAACGTGCGCTTACCTTTTATCTAAGCTAAGTGGCGCGATCAGACTTCACAGGCATACGTGTAAAATAAACTATTATTTTAAGTATTCATCCAGTTTCTATTTTTACCCGAGCCAATACGGTGTTCCAGATTTGGGCAGAAGATAAATAATAAATAGGTGTACATGTACATTATTATATATGTACAGAGTACCGTAGTTGCAGTTTGAAAGCGGTTTGCGCAGCAACCTTCAACCTTTACAAGCCGGTGGCGGTACCAAAATGGTGGCACACACCCCTTTCTTCACCCCTTTCATTCATCACCCACAAACACCCCCCTACAATCAGATATTCTTCTATAAACTGCGCAAAACTTTATATTTAATATTGAACCTTTTTTTTATTTTTGTTCAATCAGTTGTCTGTAAATTTTTGTATGTATTTTATTGTTAAATAAATAAATGAAAAAACAGAGGCGTTGAGGGGATCCGATGAATGGGGACTGATGGGTTGGCCTCTGTCCATACATCTTCTTCCCTGCATAGAGTTTGTATTCCTTGGAAATAATTTAGTTAACCTTCCGCCACAAGCATTGGACAAAGAGTCCCTCAGGACTGCGGGTGGACGGTGAGCTTTTGTATCTCCTCAACGTAAACCGACCACAGGGTGTCAAAATAAAATTAAAATAAAATTAAAATAAAATGGCCACTAAGAAATGATTAATGGGGGTGGGATGCACACGGATTGATGAGTGGATCAGGCCAAACAGGTAGAAATATATTTATATTTATAGTGTTTTTATTTGTAAGTTTTACGTGTTTTATACGTATTTGATATTACGGTTAAATTATGTTTAAAAAGGCATGTTTCAAAATTATATAAAATGGCTCCCTCAGCATGGGACACCCCAGTGAGGGAACATTATCTTTAATGTTAAAAAGTAGTACATAAATCGTAATAGGACAAATAAAATTAATAGGAAACACATTGGCTATATTAGAGATTTTAAAAATGAGCATAAAACGGTACATGATAATCCAACCTTTATTAATAAAACAGTCCTTTTAACAGAGTAAAAGAAAACTCTAGGTGTTTACTGGGCTAATGAACTGTCATTGTGGTGTAATGGCAAAGATGCTTGTCACATGGGTTTCGGATTGGATTCCCTTATTCGATGCCGTAATTCGCCACATTCATTAGGTTTCCTGGCCCGTTGTTGTGCAAAAAAGACAGTAAAATAAAATAAGAATTTGACACGTATTATTCAAATAATTCTTCAATTTTTAGTTATATTAATTCGATAAAGGGTTGTTTTAAAATCAGCATTAATAAAAGTTTTATAAGCGAACGGTGAATGTTACACAGTGAACATTGACGACAGGACATAAGCCTTTACTTTTTTATACTCCGTTTCCCAAAAAATATCTATTACTAGAATAGGGAAATATCACTTTTTTTACATTTGTAAAGTAATAAAGGTCTATGAAATACTGTCCAGCAAAAAAAATTGTTACTTATTAGTAGCATAAACAATATTTTTAAATTTTGAATTTTGAATTCCCGCAAAAACGGTCATTCTATTGGCCACACCCCTTATACGTCACGATTCGTGTTTATTTATTCCTGACTATTTAAATTTGATTAGAACATTGTCACGAATCTTGACGTCACAACTATCAAACATGTTGCGTTTTTCTAGTGACGTATTGAAAAAAAAAAAAAAATAATAAACATGAAAACATGAAAACATTTCTCCACAATATCCAAATTGATTTTGAAAATACAATAAATTATTTTTAATCCATTTCATATATTTTTATTGGTATTCGTAGTATGTGATATTTCCCTATTGTACAACAACAGAATTTAGCTACAAAAAAAAACTTTATTTTTCCGTTGTTGAATCGTAGTAATAATCGTAGTAGTAATAAAAGTAAAGCCTGAATATTTTTGCAATAATTAATTGACATTTTTCACGTCTCTGAGGGAGTTTTTCGTTACAAGATTCTCTTACTTTTTTAACATATTATTCTCTGGATATTATGTATAATTTTTATACATATATACCTAATTTTACCTTATTATTTTAATTATTTCTACATGTACGAATTGAGATATTCCATTTTGTAATGTACACATATATGAATAAATAAAATTTAATTTGAAAAAAAAACGTACTGAAAAAAAACATTATCTTTTAAGCGACATTTATTATTACACATTAAAATAAAGATTACAGGCGCTAAGAACATAAAAAAATAGTGTTCTGAAGTAGGTTACTTAAAGGTGAAGACAAAATGAAAACGTGATTACCTTTATGCGGTAAAAAATGTGATTGAAATTAGTGAAGGTTCGCGCAATTAGCCAAGTACGACGGCGGCGGTGACGTCACGACCACGTGACAACACGACGACGACAAAATGGCAGTACAGTATTTACCTGAAATAAAACAAAAAAATATTACAACATGTACCGAATTTGGAAGTGAAAATGCAAGACAATTGAACGTAGTTATGCAGAAAGCAGCCAGCCATAGAAAAGTGAAACTGCGATAATAGCACTTTTGTGAAAAGACGGAATAATCCAGTCTACACAACAGTTAGAATGTTTTTGACTTTAACAAATGATAAACAATGAAAACATTAGTATTTTTTATTTGAAAAACAAAAATCTTATTATGTATTTGACCACTTTCAATGATTTTTGAAGAACCGTAAGATTTTTCTAATGTTGTGGGTGTTTTTAGCAAATTGAAAAATGTCGTTTTTGTAATCGACACCATTTTCAGAAGGTGATTAATACAGTTTTTTGTATGAAAGCGATCTGGCTGTTTTTAGCAGAACATAGAATCGTCCTTACTGCACCTGATAACATTAATATCTCATTTTTTCTGGCTGCTTTCTGCATTACTACGTTCAATTGAGGGCAGTTTCATAGACACAAATGTTGAATAAATGAATTAAATAATATAAATTTATTTAGGTGTTTAAAATTGAAGTACATACATTTCGTTCTTTAGAATCTTTAAGTTTGTAAGTGAAAACTCTTGATGGAAGTTTATTGTAATTTATTATAAAAATAAAAGACGAATAATACTTTAATCCACAAATTTGGAATATCCAGTGACCGGTTTCATCGCTTTCGCGATATCTTCGAGACTGGTATCTTTATTTAGGAGTTCAATGTATTTATACAAAACAGAGGTAAGGATAGAGAATTCAAAATTATATGAAAGTAAATTAAATAAAGTAATTTTTATCTTAAAGATCATTATCAATTTTTTTTGGGTTAACTACTGAGTTGATATAATGCTATTTTAATGAGTTTAAGTATTTTATTTTTAGTGTTCCATCCTTCGTGAGTGTGATTTATTGAGAAAATAAACTCTATAATATCTAATAGTAAATACAACGGAACCGCTTTTTACACGGGGTATAAAGAGATAATTTGGATGTGTAAAAATAATATACTCTGGAACATCTTTTTACACGGAGAATGCGTTCCACACAGTACCGTGTAAAAAAAGTATAATAAAAATAACAATGCTGGATAGGTTTCTTTGTACAGAAATCAATTCAGGATTTCAAAAAAAATTCAATAATATTTAATAGACCTTAATTTTTTTCTTAAATACGACATACATCAACATACTCAATTTAAAAAATCAATTTCATATTATGTTATATGCCAAGTATAATTAGAGATGTAGGGCGTTCCAATAACAAACATTATAATTATATTACTACTACGCATTTTTAAATTTGTGTCTAATAAAACTAAAAATATTTTTGGACCGTATTTTGGACCGAGTAAAAAAAACTGTGAAACGACGTTTCAGTGTATATGTTTTGTCGGTAGTTTTAAGAACTAATAGCTTTATAGCCTGTTTCTTAAACATACATTTTTTTCAATGTATAAGTGTGCTATTTTGTTTTTAGTACAGTGTTTAAAATCTATTTTTTTGTAGTCTTGATAAAACTCTAAAGTATACTATCCGCCAACCTTGTAAAAAATAGTAGAAAGTTGAAAATGTTGTAAACAATTTACCAGTCCTGAAGATGCCTTCTTAGGCGAAAGAACACGTTAGTCAAAATAAAAATAATTAACCAAGGAATTATATTGATATTTACATACCATAGATAATCATTTTGATCATAGAAAGCCTCACCTACTTACTCGGATCCGTTTTAAAGGTCTTGTGACCTCTTTTCAGATCCGCAAATTATAAAAACAATTTTTTTTTTAAATTTACATTTACTGCTTTCAGAGCAACCTAAGTATATACAGACAATTTGTCTGTCACCCTCAAACTATTTTTTTCAATTCTGACGGCGATAGGGTATGTTAGTTCATTAGCTTGTTAATAAACCGGAAGAAACAAGGCCGATCGGGAGAACCAGAACCGTTACCACCCCGCCACCGGCCAAATAATTCAAACCTATAAGGCCAAAAGAAAATCATTATTCATAAATTCGCCCTATTCTTAGCACCACCCAATTCAAAACCTGGCATCATCCTAGTCAAGAACTGTCAACCAATCTATCAACCAACCTATCATCCAACCTTATTAACCCCGCGCAATATGAAAACCGAATCCTGCATACTAGGACATCGTCGTCAATAATACACCACGGCGGCGAAGGAGCAGCCCAGCCCGAGCCCGGCCGATACACGCCTACCAGCCCTACTCGTTAGTGTATTAGTAGATTAACCCTCCTCCCTTTTACGGAAATAGAAATCATAGGAAATATAATCATTTTGATCAGAAGTATCCATCGAATTTCTTGGTTTAGTTTTACCAATTATTGACCATCGATCGAGCCTGCTTAGGCTTAGCACTATAATACCAGACAGTCGGAATTAGTCAGTTAAAGGCAAAAGCGGTTACCGGCAAAACCATTAGATAAGGTTGGATATTAGGAAAATATTCATTATTTCAAGTTAAATGAAATTGTTAGCGTACTGTTGAATCAAAAGAAGTGCGCTTAACATAATAAAACCAAAAAGGAAACATGCAAGATAAAATACAGAAGACTGAAGAAAATGGTACATAGAGGGAGCTATACATTCTAGGACCAGGGATGGAAAATTGAAAAACTTCACTCTAAACCCCTGGGAAATGAGACTTTCTATTTTCCTCCGCGTAAAAAGGGATGACGTTCTTCAAAGAGTTGCGAAAAAAAAAGAAGTTTTTTAATCCCCTTTTGGTAAAAGCACTTTTAAGCTTAATCCACTCTGCTGCTGCTTTTTATAAGCGTATTTTTCGTTTCGTAAATGGAAATTAATGTTCTTTCTGCAGATTAGAGCCGCCGACCATCCTCTGGTGTACGGTCTGCTGTATTGTGAGGAGATTTTAATAACCAAGCTGGCAATTACTAATTAATTTTGTTACCTTTATTTATCGATGAAGGTATTTTCGCTAACTAAAATTAAAAATTCATCAAGAGTAAGAATATCATGAAACCCTTGCAAAAAAAACAAGTTTATTCCTAATTTCATTTAACGACATACACGTGTTTCAGGGACAAACCGCAAAACTTCAGAGATATATTTAAAAAAAAAACCTAATAAATTTCCTCAAAAAATTAATATCTTTGTTTCTTTTTTTAAATCTCTGAACGGAGTATATCCTTAATTTTTCGGACTAGCATCGACAAACCGTCAAGAAAAAATAAAAATTGATCTAACGTACTCAACGGGGAAAATATCTACACGAATTATGTTGCTATTAAATTGTTGAAATTGTTTTAAGTGGGAGAAGTGCTTCGCTGATAGGTAGGTTGAGGGGGCCAAAAAGTTATTGAAACTTCGATTAAAATTTAAATCCTCAGAGATAATACTAACTTTCATGAAAGCCCCGAAACCCTAATTAAGGTAATTAAAATAAATAATTGGCAAAGAAAATACGTAGAAAACAGGTAAAAGGAATAGCGCGGAGACAATGCATTATCAATAGTTCATCTATGAAAAAAAAAAAACACTAGTGAACCAAATATAAACGTGAATAATGTTGGTGTTTAAGAATATGTTTTATTAAAACGAAAGTAAATGTCTGGGTACTTTCTTTTCAAAATAAATATTTGAGTTATTATTTTAAAATATTAACATTTTTGGGCCATTTTAATATAAGGTCGCTATAATACACCATAATTTGTCACTATAATATAAGTTCGCTATAATACACTATAATGTGAACGTAGTTATACAGAAAGCAACCAGCCATAGAAAAGTGAAACTGAGATAATAGCCATTTTGTGAAAAGAGTGAATTATAAAATCTACACAATAGTTGGAATGTTTTTGACTTTAACAAACGATAAACAATGAATACATACGTTTTTTTTTTTTAATATTACAAACAAGAATCTTATTATGTATTTGACCAGTTTAAAAGATTTTTAAAGTTCCATAAGATTTTTCTAGTTTTAAGGGTGTTTTCTGCAAATTGAGAAATATTGTTTTTGTGATCGACACCTCTTTCCGAATGTGATTAATACAGTTTTTTGTATGAAAGTGGTCTGGCTGTTTGTAGCAAAACATAGAATCGACCTTACTGCACCCGATAACATCAATATCTCATTTTTCCAAAATTGTGAACTGGCTGCTTTCTGCATAACTACGTTTATTTGAAGTAGTCATATAAAATTTGCATTTAAAGCGTATTCCGTATTACCTTATAGAAAAAACAGTTAAAAATTGTCAGAGGGTTCCAAGTGATAGAGGAGAAATATGAACTCCAATCTACTTATCAAAGTCACCATACGATTCAAATGTCGCCCCATTTTACTATAGCTACTAGCTACAAGGTGACGAGAGAGGGAGAAAAAAGCAAAGACAACAATACGGGTCGTTTTAATTTCTATAAATGGCATTACTAACATCAAAATAAATGCATGGTTCGCGGTGTACTGTTAGGTGGATTTGTATGACTAGATTTATTACCAACCGAACAAAATGGCTTTTCTGAGACATCGAATATTGTAAACGAAATTTTTTAATGAAATTATTGATTATTAGGACTTTCATAAACACTAAAAGACTCTTTGAAAAATCCTCTATATGTACAACGTGTTAAAACCGACATTTCGGTGATAATACCCTATCGTCATTGCTAAGCGTCACAGCGAATTTCGGTGTACCAATAATTACTAATGCGTTGCGATCTCCATCATAAGAAACGGAAAGATGAAAGTGTAATTAAACCTAATTAAGCTTTAAACAAATATCACATATTATTCATTAGTTATATAATATTATATTTTTAGTGGCTAAAAGAGCACATACATACACAAGTTTGATTATTTGGAATGAAGCTTTTTCTCCGGTTAGAGTTCACCAGGTATTATGTATAAACCCAGAGTATAGTTTTAGCCGCAACTGTACAACGGATGGAGAAAAAAAGGGGCAACACAGGAAGATTTATCTGAGCATCTGAGTGCGTCGGCAACCTTTAAGACAAATATTTCGTTTTATTATAGTGCGGGCCGCTATTGGGCCGTATGTTAACAGTTTACCTGGAATATTTGTTTTAAAAATAAAACGCTCGTTATATATTTTTTCGACATTAAAAGTGGTTAGTAAAATCAATTATCATCAAGTCAAAGCAATAATTTTTTAACTGTATCTGACTTGCATGTCTGTTTTACATAAGCTTGCATGTTTTGAGGTATAGATGCGTTTAATCTGAATCTGATAATCGAGAACAGAGTTTGTTTTTTCGGTAATTCAGAATTGAAAAAGTTTTCTCACAAATGTATTTACTATCAAACATGGTAATTTCTCTGCTTAGCAAACCTTTTAAAGTCTTTGTAAATTTCAAAAGGTAAAATCCCATAAAAAAAAGCAAGTATTCATAATCGATATCTACTACGAAGAGGTTTCCGAAAAATCCATTTTACATAGATCTTTTTGGAATCACAAAACCGTTTTCTAATTCAGTTTTGAGTTATTATAACGCATTATTCATTTTAGTATTTTGCTAAACAAAATTCACCCCAGATTGTAATATCGCTTGTTTGCAATCCAGAAAATGATATCTTTAGTCGGTGGGTATGCAACTCCGTTGCGTATGCTATCGTCCGTCGCGTGCGTTGCGGCGAAATCCTTGCGGGCCGCGCCAAGACGCCTTGAGGGCCGTATGCTGCCCGCGGGCCGCTGGTTGCCGACCGCTGATCTAAGGAATTACCCCATTCAAGCAAAATATTTTGGTCAAAGTGTATGTTTTATTAGGGAATTGCAAGAGAGCTTTCCTCGGGAGTAGACGCTAAAGCTAATGTTACCCAAGGGTGGGCGGTATCTGTTATCTACTAAGCGATTTAAATTTAGATTATTTTATTTATTTAATAATATACACGGCACGCAGTGCCTTATACCTTAAAAAGAAACATATTAAAAATAATATAAACATTTCGATATAATGTGAAAAACTTTAAAATTAAATTGAAAAGTATTATTTTTTCATAAATACTATCTATATACGTATATAACACAGCAGTTTTGTATTAAGAACATATTTAGATATAAAAAAATAATTAAACAATGTGTGCAGATAAAATTTTAAAAGGAAAATAATTTATATATATTTTTCTTTAAAAGGTACAAAATATAAGTATTAAAAAAAATAAAAAATTAGTAATAATAATGACAATTAAAGTAATTTAAAAAATAAGTATACGCGTATATATGGTACACAATAGTAGTACCCATACAAAAGTAAACATAGAAAGCACTATAATATAAAAAATGGAAAATTACCGTTCATCGTCATTGAAATGATTATTTGTATATTTTTACCTTCTTCACTGTTTCGCAAACAGATCATAATAAGACTAAGCTTTACTTATAATAAACGCCGATTTTTTCGGCACTGAACTAATATACAGCCCTTCAAAGCCGGTATGCATAATTAATGCTTAGTTTTCCTATAAAAAAAGGGCATACATACCATTCCATGTCTAATTTCTACGTCCTTGTAGCGGCCGTTACCTCATTTCAACGTTCCTTTCGAAGGCAAACCATCGCACATCCAAAATGATCTATTATAAAATATGTTTTAAATATTTAAATGTTATTAAATATGTATACAATTTAGAACCGTACTGTGTCGCGCTCTAACACAATTTTATTATCGTTTTCATATAGTGAGTTATTTACAACCCATTTAAAACGACCCCGAAAATTTGGATTAATAAAAAAAACGGGAATATTCTTCATTTGAGGAATACTATTTTTTTTAAAGGTGCTATTATCTCAGTTTTATTTTTCTATGGCTTTCTGCGAAACTAAATTTAATTACTGAAAATAAAAAATATACTTACAGAAAACTCTACCATTTTCTTATGAGTTCAGGGGTTGATTTGAACTGTAAAATACGAGAAAAAAATAAAAATACTTTTGTTTTTTATTAACGCAAAAAAAATCAGTTAAAGAATATAATATTTAAAAGACGAAACGCCTCATTAAAAAAATGTAAGTACTGGTTAAGAACTTAGTACAATCCTAACCAGCTATTTAATATGAAGGGTACAGGATATAAAGGACGAATGACAAAAACTAAAGTTTTGAGAAAAAACGTTTTTAAGTTTACAAACTACCCTGACATTTGAATAAACCTATAAACATAAAAGAACCTGCTTAATGTAAATATTGATTGATTTGGTGTTTATTTTGTAGAACTCCATATTTAAACTTATAATTAGAAATCAAACACTGATTTGAGTCTACTGAACACTTTATTTTATTTTTACAAATATAAACATATAAAAATAAAAACTTCGTGACAATTGTTTCGCCTTATTAGGGCATTTTCAAACGAATGTCGTTTCACTCAAATCAGTGTTTGATTTCTAATTATAAGTTTAATGTAAATAGGCTATACTCTTTTATTTAATATAAAATGGTTTTCATTATTAATAAATTATCGCTTTATTCCCAGTATTTAACTGACATTCACAGTTTTTTTTCAGTTTTTAAATGTACATAGGTTTATTCTTTCAGATCCCTACTAGCTATAAAATTCATATTTTAAGGCAGAACCTTCTAAATTTACCCTAAGTATGCATTTATTTTGTTCAGGTATCTTGGAAAGTAGAGCCGCAATGTCAAATTTTATTCAACAGAAATGTAGATCAAGTTAACTGCCGTCAGATCATTAGTTTAAAACACATTAAAATTGACATTCATCCTTTATATCCTGCACCTTTAATATGGAAAAAGCACTGCCTTTTATGTATGTAACTTTTTAGTTTCTATGAAATTTACTGACTGCACACTCTCGGCTAAAATTTTCTCATACAAAATCTTACTATTCAAGTTGGGAGGACACGTAAAACGTAAAATAAATGTTAATAGGCGGCCCGGCTTACCTTTCTCTAACACCGTAGAAAATAATATACCCTACGGACGTAATAATAATTATTATTATTATGGATAACTTATATAGCGCCATTTTCGTAATAAAATACCTCAAGGGCGCTTTACAAAGTGATTATATAAAGATATAAATTTAATTTTAACTTTTTAATTTAAGAAAAACAATGTACTTTTTCATATTACTTTTCCACCACATGCTAAGAATTTATTCAAATGATTTAGAGAACAAGTGGGTTTTAAGTTTCTTCCGAAATATCACTTCACTCTCACAGTTTCGGATTTCTGCTGGGAGAGCATTCCATGCCGTAGGGCCTGCGACCGCAAATGCACGTTCGCCGAATTTAGTGCGCTGTTTGCGTAGAGGTATAATAACTTTTCCTTTCGACGTAGATGTAGCTGATCTAAGCGTAAGACGTCTGTCAGCTAGTTCATCTGGAATGCTGAGTTCCCTTAGATATTCTGGAGCAGAGTTGTGCAGTGACTTATACATATGCCAACAGAGTTTGTATTCCACCCTCTGTGGAAAACGTAGCCAGTGCAATTCCCGAAGTAGTGGAGTGATATGACTGAATTTAGAGATTCCAAAAATAAGTCTCGCTGCGGCATTTAGTACAGCCTGTAGGCGAGTCATTTTATTCATTGGTAGACCTGCGTAGATACCATTACAATAATCGACTCTAGACACTACAAACGCATTTATTAATTGACGGGCGGCATCAACTGGCAAATTTTTGCGTATGCATTTAATCTGTCTCAGCTGGTAAAAGCATGAACTTATCGTTCTACTAATTTGAGCGTCAAGAGAAAGGTCAGAATTAAGGATGACTCCCAGTAGTTTAACAGTGGGTAAAGCGGTACTCGACGTAAGACTATATTATATGGATCAGATGTAATTTTGACTTGGAAAATAGTGTGTCTTGTAATAAATAAATTGGTTAAAATCTTGCAAATGTCAAATTTCAGAATAAGACAAAAAATTAAAAAGCAACTATTTTTTCATTGATGTTAAGCGCGCCCCTGAAAATGTAAAAATCTACTCAATCTCCGACTCAATAATAATTATATTTTCTTATTTATTTATTTTAAATCTGCACATACGCATTTTAACAAAAAAAGGAAACCTGCTGACAAGCCGGTTTCGCGGTTTAGTGGGTTTCATTATTTTTCTTTTTATATTTTCTGTTCATATATTTATCTTTAAATATTTCTAATCATAACACAACTGCAGTTGGTATTAAAACCACAGTTCACCACCCAAAAAAGTCGATAGCTCGTCAATTTTAGTTCCGTAATTTTTTAAAGAGTATAGTATTTTTATATATTATTCAATTTAGTGTAAAATTTCACAACGCAATTTCACAACAACTCTAATAAAACGTCATGCTGTATTTAATATTTAAAAAAAGAGAAGAAATGCTGTCTACCTCAGAACAGATATTTACTATACCTAGTGACCATTGACAGTGCTTAATATGTTTGCTTATATTTTAATTTTGCTTATTTGTATATTTTTTTACATTTTTCACTGTTTTGCAAACAGAATAATAATAAACGCCGATATTCGGCACTGAACTGAACTGAATGCTTTTAAAAAGAAACATTGACAAGACAAGCAAATAATTCCTTCTATCACACAGCTTAAAGTGTCAAGGTGATTCTAAATGAAAATATGAAACTAATTATTCGTAGATGGCGCTTGTAGAATTTTTTATTAAAAAATGCTATTTTTACGTTTATTTTCGATGGAAATGTTACAAAACTTGGTTTGTGGAAACTTTACACTATATTGGTTGTAACAAATACTATAACAATATAATTAAGGTTCTTTTCACAAAATGGTGTACAAAACAAAAAAATATTTATCTTATTTTTACACGAAAATATGAAATAATTAGTTTCATATTTTCGTTTAGAATCACCTTAAAAGAACAGATACCCCTCAAATTTTCGTAAGGTCATTTGAAAGAAGCTCTAGAGTGATGTATCCTTTTTCCATTTGAAAGAGCATAAGATTTTAGAATCTTTTATGTAAAAATGTCTGTTTTGGAAAAAGAGAGAGAGAAATGTCAATCCACCGTAATTTTTTTCGCGCCGTGTGGATTTGGACGATACGTGTAAAATGGGCCATTCTCTCATCTCTCTCTCCATACTAAACAACACACGCACTTATAGGCTGCCCCCCCTCCTATCTTCATACTAAACAATATACGATAATAGCCAAGATAGCGCTCCCGCACCAACGCGTCTCGCTCTCGCTACGTATTTGGCGGTTGATTGAATCCTGAACCGTTTTTTGTCACACTGTTAGGGCGAAGTTGCTGTCGCGGAAGTAAATAGCTTTCATTCTTTATGTCCCGGAAATATTTCACCCAGTAACCAAATGTTTACGGCGCACGCAAATTATGTAAATATTATCTGCAAAACACGGAAACAGCACATTTTTAAAAAGTCATAGAAAATAGAAACATGTATGTATTGAAATACTAGCTCTTATCCGCGGCAGTGTAAAAGAGAAATGATTTAGGTAATTAATTTATTTATTTTGTTCATTAACGCCCAAAAGGCATTTACAAAAAATAAAATACATGCTAACATACTAATACAGAATATACAGAAAAAATATGTGAAATTAGTTAGAAAGGGTATAATAAAACAATAACAAAAATAACAAAGGTATGCAAAAAAAACAGTGACCATAAAAACAAAAAATGCAATGATATAAGCGTATGAAATAAATTCTGTAAAGCAAACACAGTAAATAAAGTTTTACGGTAAGCAAGAAAGACAAATTTAAGTTAAAATAATAAACAAGCAAGCATATATTATCGCGAAAAAAGAAGAAATAAAAATATGTATATATGAAATGCGTATTTGCCAATACTACAATGCAATTTGATATTATAGTAAAAAATAAAAAACAAGTATAAGGTAATAAAAATAAACAAGTAAGTATTTTTTAATTTATGAAATTGAATTATTGAAATATTCAGAAGCGAATCCGCGTAGGGAGACACCCGGAACGGTATTGAAGGAACAATCGCCTTCACACGCAGCGGTGAACCCTGCCAGGATAGGTAAAGAAAACACGGTTTTACTTTTTGCCACAAGCGATAGATTATGACGGAGTGTTATATTATATTATGTGCTCGTGTTCCTATGCTTTGTGCACTATAATAAAACAGCGCCAGCGGGAAAAGGAAACGGGAGTAACTTGGGTATCATCTACCTATCATCGCACGTGACACATTTATTTTTCTTTTTTTTCTGGGGAGTCTGATACTGCGCCGCACTCTCCTCACTTCTTCCCTGCAGAAGTAAGCAACCATTTGTTTTTTTTAATACTTTATTAAAAAAAAAATCTTTGGTCTAAATATTTTTTTAAATATGCTAATATGTCTTCTTGCCCATACTGATCATCGTGGTTTCGAATGTGACAGGGTTTATAGAACACCCTGTATATATATATATATATATATATATATATATATATATATATATATATATATATATATATCAGGGGTGCTCAAACGGTCGATCGCGATCGACCGTGCGAAAAGCTAATATCTATATATGCTACGGTACACCCTACCTAGGTAGGTAGGGTGTATCGTGTATGTACGACAACCCTGCATCACACATACTTGCAGCCTCTCAAGTCGATCGTAAGTAGTCTAAAAATATTGAGGTAGATCGCCAGCAGTTCAAGTTTGAGCACCCCTGATATATATTATAGTCGAAAGAAATAGGTACCTACAGTAATAGTAGTTAGGTAGATAGGCACAAAAATTAAAACATCCACAATATAAAATTGAGTTTTATTATATTTATAATATTTCAGAATTGAAACAGAGAACAACAAAAAAGACTTAAAAGAAAAAAATAATATACGATAGTTACTCAGTCAAATCAATGTGACGGGTGAGATTGATGATTTCCGCACAGTTTTTCAAAGCAGGGAATAAGACTTGAGACTGCTACTCTCATTTCTAGCTCCACATTGATCTTTGAGCGATATTTGTTCTTGATTACAGCTACGGCTGAAAATCCTGCCTCGCATAAATATGATGTGGCAAACGGAATGAAAATTTTTAAAGCTTTATAGATACCCGCGAATATTTGTGGTTTCAGATGATGATAGAGGATCGACTCACGGCGCACCAGAGCGCCGCAGCGCACACTTCGGGAACCCCTGCACTACTCCAAAATTCTACTACAAAACCAAAACGAAAAACAAACCAAACAAACCATAGATAAAGTAAGTCAATTAAAGAAATTTAAAGAATTTCATTCAAATAATGTTGCCAATTGTTACAATATTTCAATATTTTTTAGTGTACTATTTTAATTTTCGGGATGAAAAGTAAGTAACATATTTTACTTCTTATCTCTTCGGCTATCTCTGCGCAAAAAAATTAAGTCGATCGGTTACTCCGTTGAGACGTGAAGGACACACAAACAAACAAACACATTTTCGCATTTATAGTATCAGTATTGATATATTTCGAGACCGAGAAAGACACGGCATGACCAAATCCAACAAATACTCGAAGATGGACATGTCAAGAGTCGGCATAATCGGCATAAGAAGATGTATGAATGATGGAAGCGAGATCTGAATGCAAAGACAGAGTGATGTGGCGTTCTATCAGAGTGAAACGGCGTAAATGTTTTAAGTTTTGTTTGTTTGTTTGCAAATTTTAACATGCTTTTGTAACAATCTTACGGATTTTTTTTGACATTTACAGGGCTTATGACCTGTCGCTGGCTGGTTTAAGTGACCACTTTACACACTGTGTAACATTCACCATTTTGACTAAAGTTTAGACAAAATGATGAATGTTATGGTAAAGAAAAGTATCCAATTTGAGTTAGAATTGCGCTCAAAATGAAGGCATTGTTTTGTTCTACGTTCTACCTACTTATTTTTATTTATTTTATTTTATTTTATTTTATTTAGAAAACACACAGTCATACAAAATAAGTACTAAGAACAACAATTTTTTAACATAAAAAGACCAATTGAGTTTTCATAAATTAAAAAGATATAAACATGAAATGTGACAAAAAATAAAAAATAAATAAGAATTTTAAGTGAGAAAAGGATAATTGTTGACATTTGCGTTTTCCATGGAGGTAATAAATTAAAATAAATAAAAATACCGAATGTACACTCCGAGCCATCCACGCACACACATGAACGCACATATAAAACATACACAAACATATACATTACATGTGGCACATATACATAGCGTAAACCACTCAAGATGTACATTCAGCAACTATCCCAAATAATCGACCCCATGAAGAAATTTTCTGTACAAATGCAACGTGCAGTTAAAAATGTCTACATCAATACTGAGTCCGTTATAATTTCTACAGGTATGAATGAATTCGAGGTATAATTGTTTTTACAAGTTGGTAAATAAAAAAGGGAATTCAATCTAGTATAGCGAAGAGGACAACGGAAACCAATATTTTGTAAAAGATACGGCGAATCAACTATGTTATTGAGAATTTTGAAAAGAAAAATTAAATCATATCTAAGGCGCCTTATGTGAATCAACGTTTTCCACTATGAAGATTGTTAAGAGTAAATATAGAAACAGACTCGCATATTTACATCATGATATTTGCATTCGGGTGGGAGTGACAAGGTACTCACCGAGATTTGAAAAAATTGTGGAGGAAAGTGAATGCCATTCTTTTCACTAATTATTTTTACTTTTATTTTTATGTTTATTTTTAATCACACCTATTTTCAATTATTATTTTGTTTGTAAATAAATATTTAAAGTACGCATTTTATGTTTTATTGCTAATCTGATGTTCTTATTTATTTAAACTAATATAAAAAATATTATGTATGGTACGATAAGGGCCGATGATAAAAAATTATAAAGGAGGAAATTGGTATGGGTAGCTCACCAGACAAGTTCAATTTCTGAAAGTAGCTCACATCCTTATTGAGATTAAAGACCACTGGTCTAAACCAACTGGTCCAGGATGAAGAATAAAAATTGAAACATTGCACCCATTATACGATGTTCCATCGTAATAGCCACCCTATACCTAGTAAACTCACGTTCCTCTCACATTTCTCTCACAACATCAAGCGGCCTCCGTGGTATAGTGGTTAAGACGCTTGACTCACAAACGGAAGGTTCCGGGTTCGATTCCCGGTGAGAACACAAAAATTCAATGTGATTTTTCTCAAGCCTGGGTGTTAATTGGCTGTAATTCACCACTGTAATTGGGCCTCCTGGTCTGTTGTGGTGCAAAAAAAAAACAATAAAAAATAAATCAAATATTTTCATAAATGATATCGTTAGCTATTAAAAAAATGTCTCGTATCAGCACGTAAGTTTTATATTTAAGCGCAACAACTATGGTGAAGGTTAGTGGGGTTTCAATATTAGTTTAATTTGTGTCCTGACGAAGAGACAGGTACGTCTCGAAATCGGTAGACATAGAAAAATAGATAAATGGTCGTTTACAATTATTTAATAATATTTAAATTATTAAGTTATTTATGATTTTTGGATTTTATTTTGTATTTACATCATCATCATTCCCTTTCCGCACTTAATGGTGCGTAGGGCAGTGCATCGGTACACCAATCGCAGCGTATCTTGATCATTTTTGTTGCATGTAAGTAAGATGATCATTCTTACGTTTCAGCTACCAATCCAGGGACTATAAAAATTCTAGTGTGAAAACACCCTTTTAATTAAATATTTCATATCAACCATGTCGGGAATTGAACCCGAGACCTCTTGCACAGTAGGCAAACGCGATGACAGTTGTACCACAAGGCCTTGTTGTATTTAGTGTTTATTGAACATATTTTTTTAACACGTTCATGTATCTTGTCTCGTTAAACGGGGAACGTAAACACGTGGCGGTAATAATGAAGAGCGGATCTCCCGCAATGAAACGAAAACAAATAAAATGAAACGAAGACTAAACAGTCGTTATAGTTTTTTCTTTGATGGGGGAGATGGGAGATTCCCCGCGAGCCGCGGCTAAGTGCACTGACACTGGTCTGATGCTGGTTGGAGTAAAGAAGAGGGAATAAGTATACAGCAGTGGCGAACGGTGATTTTATTTACAGGTAAGCTGTAAAAAAATATTATTTATTTGTACCTACATAGGTACATAATATAATGTAAGTTATTTATACTATAAATTGCTATTGTTTTCTGTGGTTATGTGTGATACAACAACTCTCATCTATGAAATCAACTCATATTGTATCGTCTAGCTATATTATCCATTAATTTAACACATAACTTATTTAAAAGTTTATAATTCAGTAAGTATTAGGTATTCTCATAACGATTGAAATGTCAACTGGCCGATTTGTTCTAGAAATGAATAATGCCAAAAACAGCCAGAAGCGGGTGTACTTACCGTATTTTTAGGGACATGAGACAGAAGACACGCTTTTTTACTCTGAAAATTCAACCAAAAATTGGGGTGCGTCTTATGGTCCGATGCGTCTTATCATCCAAAAGGTTTTTTTTTCTAAAAATTAATAGATAAATTTTGGGATGCGTCTTATCTTCCGCAAAATACGGTACTTCAGTCAAACTTATTTATGGAGAAAGCAGCCAGCCATAGAAAAGTGAAACTGAGATAATAGCACTTTTGTGAAAAGAGTAAGTTATCTAATCTACACAAGAGTTCGAATTTTTTTGACTTTAACAAATGATAAACAATAAATAGGTATATGAGGTTTTTTTTTATTATACAAACGAGAATCTTAAAATGTATTTGACCAGTTTTAATGATTTTTTAAGTCCCATAAGATTTTTCTAGTGCTGTGGGTGTTTTCAGCAAATTGAGAAATTTTATTTATTTTATTTTATTAACATAAACGGCAAATCTGCCTTTTACAAAAATTTATAGTACTAGCATATTTGGCTTAATATGTATATAGATATTTTTTTTATACATAAATTTCCCTTTACCCAAGATTTATAAAAAAAAATTAACCTAAAAATTATAATAAAATTAACATATTCAGTAGACAGTTTAAACAATTCAAGAATAAATGTAAAAAACAAATTAAATAATAAAATATTTTAAAGTAATAAAATATATAACAAGAAAATCATAAGTACTGTTTCATACAGCTGGGCAAGGTGAACAAAAATTTTAATATTTTATGAAATGCATAAATAAATAAATATAATTACCATTCACCCATCTTAATGAGAAATGCCGTTTTTGTGATCGACACCATTTTCAGAAGGTGATGAATACAGTTTTTTGTATGAAAGCGATCTGGCTGTTTTAAGCCGAACATAGAATTGACCTTACTGCATTCGATAACATCAATATATCATTTTTTCAAAATTGTGGACTGGCTGCTTTCTGCATATCTACGTTCAGTTTATTACCATCATTTCACTTTCCGCAACCGGTGGTGCAGATGGCACTGCATTGGTAAACTAAATGCAGTGTATTTCGACCATCTACCTTACGCCTTATTAATCTGATGAATACTATATTTCTATTAATACATAATCCTGTTAAAATGTTATACAAAACTACCCACTAAAAACTTTCTACAGAACTTTAGGCAGGTTAGTAAAAGACACTGCCATGCATATGCATATGAATAAGTTGGAATATTGAACTAAGTTAAGTTACACGACTGGAACACAGAACACAGAACACTACATGTGACTACATAGGAACTGAACTTCACACAAATATTACTATTCTACCAACCGGCTACCGTGTAACCCAGAGGTTCCAAAGCTATTTAGATCAAAGCTAAGTAACGATGCAAGTTATTTCCGATTGCATTTAATTTAATTTAAATACGAGCATTGAATACTTGCCATGTGAAGCGCTGTGGATTAATTTTTTAGGATATTTTAAAACGCGTTTAGTATAAAGCAGCGTGCATCGATATTATTAACAACCGATTACCTTTGTTTCCCATCCTTCCCGTCACCCATCCTTATGATACCTAACTAACATCAAGAATGAAGATTTACAAAATCAAACCTAACCTAACCTAACCTAACCTAACTAACATCAAGAATGAAGATTTACAAAATCAACATTAAAAACATAATTTTGACAACATGACACATTGCGTAAGAATTCTTAGAATCATTTGTAAAAGTTTTTTTTAACCATAAATCGTTAAATATTATAATCATAGTGAACTTTCATCATCCAGTGCACCAATATTGAAGAACATCCTCATCGCATTAAAGGTAGGTCCATTTCCGTGCTCCTTTCGTTTATTCAAATACTCTACTTTTGTACGAAATTGAATGATATTCGTTTTTATAGTATACAGTCCGCTTTTCGTTTACAATATGTATTTGCATTCTAATGATTTACTCAAATGTTCTACTCTTAACTAGCAAATACCTGAATGATAGAAAATGGGAAACACATTTAAATTTCACATTTTAGTTCGTTTTGTTGAATGTTTTAGTTTCATTTGGATCAATAATGATACGCTGCGATTGGTATACAATAACAGTGCCCTATGCAACATTTCATAGGAAAAAGCATTTGTACGGCATAAACAATTAAATGATGTTTCAAATGAAATTTTTAGCGTGGTCTTTAAAGTTTCCTTCCAAGGGTACGGTGGCCAGTCATCGATGTCCGCGCCCCCATTATGGGCGTTAGACCGGCGCTATAACAGTAATAATTTCAGTTGGGAGCCACTGGTCCAATTGTAGTCGGAGATACAAAGAAAGGGTGAACAGCCAGCTATGTTAATGTAATTAAGGAACAGCGGTAACTGAACTGCTAGATAAAATAAAAGTACGTAGATTCACTTGTAAAAATTCGCTATAAAAGTAACAAATACGTTTGTGAAATGAGCTCCAAACTGCAACAAGTTTTTTTAAAATTTTAATTAAACGCTTTTAAGAATGAAGGAAGTGGTAAATCTACGACTAAGGGAGATAATGTCGTTAACATTACATGCTTCACAGACGATGCAACCACTGTGTAAGTAAGTATAACTTGAATTTGTAGAAAAAATTACAAACTTACCATAAGTTATATGTATAACATAACAATGAACCAAAAAGCGCTAAAAATAAACACATCTACTCATTTCAATTATGCCTTTTATGCACTACTTATTTGAATGAATTTGTGAGGTTTAAAAATAAAAACGCCTAATTTTAGGCGTTCTGAAGTGACTTTTTACGTTAAATTTCGGTTTTAGTTTCAGCCGAAACAAAAAAAGAAGCCGAAATTCGGTTTGTGCTTCGGTTTTGACTGAAAATCTTGTTCCGGTCGGTCACTATAAATATAGAAAGGGAAGATAATGAGTAAATTCACCATTTAGCAGTTCCAGGAACTGGTACAAACGTTACGGTATAAAGACAAAACAGAAGTTCTCGTTTTGGTACTTCAGTGTTGTGCGAATAAATTTGAACATTTAGCAATTCTCTTTTTTAAAGATGGCTACTCTGCTGCAAGACAATTGCCTGCTATTTATGAGAAAAAAAACCACATAACCTGTAATTCTGCATTGCGTTTAGTTATTTTTTGAGGAAAAACACGCTAAGCCCTGATTTTTAGAGGCTTGTCAGCTGGTATATATGATGATTAATAAATTAATTAATAAAAATAGCAGTTTTGGAATATTTACACCGGTGAAATTCAAATATGTGATTGCGCAGCAGGATTATACGTCGCGAAACGTGAATATTTTGACATTTAATATTATGTGTTCACGGATGTTGCATTGTGATCACGAATACGATAAACAAACATGGTGAGAAATTGTTTTCACGTCGCTTATTAGCACGTCGATAGCTATTTGTGATTGAGCTGATGGTCATTTTTTTACCGCCAGGGAGCAGAGGATTGATAAATCTCCTAACTGACCAGCTTATGAACTATGTATCATATAAATTGACCTATATAATTGTAAATGACTATTTTTTCTGTGGTTCTGTGACAATCAACTCAAATGACAATTGTTGTTAACCACGCGATAAACATAGCTTTATTCTAGACTATTTTAATACAATACTTGCACAAAAGTTTATTAATGAATACCACAATGACATTCAGCAGATATTTCCATTATAATTTAACTGTCAACACTGAGCACTGGCCGATTCCTTTAAAAATGAATAATGCCAAAAACGGCCACTGCGAACGAACGCCACATGTCCTGTGTGATACATAATATGTCAACGGTATCATGTCAAAGAAAAATAGTCCTTCGGAAAAAACTTTCGAAATACTAGTTTACAAATAGAGAATCTTCAAATATTTGTAATTTGCAAGCTTGTTTAGTACTAAAAAAGCTGTCTCGGGTTAAAGATGTAAAACATAATGTACTTTTTTGTATGGAGCAATAAGCTGAGGTAATCGGCTTGTTTCATAGTTCACTGAGAACGTGCAGGGCGCTGGGCGCACTTTATAGATATTTATTCATAGGAAGACATAAACGGTGATGATGATTGAATATTGAAAGTCACATTTAATGGTAAGCAGTGCATAAACGCTTATTCTGACGATTCGCCCCTACAATAGTCCTTAAAATATAGCTTGATTAGAATGACAGCTGTCAAACTAATTTCATTAGTGATCACTGATCAAATCGATTTTATCAGTTATTTCATGCAATCATGAAACTCTGTTTCTGAAAATTGATATAAAAACGCAAAAACAAGCCTATTATAGATAGTGTGTTTAAAACAATTATTCGCCAAAAAATAAGACATTTATACTTTTTTCATGAACAACATCAAATGAATTATTTTTTCATTCGATCAATTTGTCTCATCTCAAACGTTTTTGCAAAATGATGTAACCTTGTAAGAACGTCGTTAATAATGCATTATTATTATTTTTGTTTTAAAGCTGATTTTATATTTTAATGTTGATTTATGTGTCAAGCATTGTATTAAAAAAAATAATTAACACGCCAGATACGAATGATTTTTCGTGTGTCAATATAAATAACTCCTTTGACGTTACCACAAAGTTATGTCGTCACTTTTTCTGACAAACGTCATTTTAATCAAGCTATATTTTAAGGACTGTAAGTACTAATACTTAGAAGTAGTAAGCAGTAAAAAATGCACCGTAGAATAATATAAAGCAGCTTTGCAAAGGACATTAATATCACTGTGAATAAAAAATAGGTATGAGAAAGGGAAAATATATGGGACAAAGGTCCGGGAGTCAAGAGTAGAACTCAAACGGTTCTTTATCTACTTTTACTCCAACTCTCTCGGTTCTACTCACTTCTCCTTCCCCCATTTACTCACTTTACCACCATCTCAAGCAATTAGCAGTGGGACACTGAGAAGAAAAACGGCACGAGATTCGCGTTAGACATTTAACAAAGGAATATTCTAGATGATCTATGGCCGCGAGCGGTACCCAGAAACGACGTATTTGAAACGTAATTAATCGTACAGAATAGTTTTATGCGGTTCAGTTCAGTGATACATAGATAAAGTGTCGGTTATTTGTAAATAAAATGGGGATGCATCGATAAGCGCTTTTGCCGATTCGATTCCGATAAGTATTATTTATAGTGACTGGCCGAAACAAGATTATCAGCCAAAAAAAAATTGGCTTCTGTTCTAATTTTGCCCGAAACCGAAACTTGAAAAATTGTTTTCAGGCGTTGCCTAGTATGTGAAATGATTCAGTCAAATGAATCTCTCCACAATAATACAGGTTTCAACTTTTTATTTATTTATTTATTCATATTTTTTGCTAACAAACTATAATTAATAATAAAAATAATGTGACCTCACTGGGGTTTCCCATGCCGAGGACACTTAACAATGTACTTTTTTAAATTTACATTTGAGAATAAACAAAGAAGACTAACTTAAAAAAAACGAAAATAATTAACAAATATTCGGGCAGTTTTAAAAACAAGGTATTTATGTACATCTATATTATTTATACTACAAAACACACAATGAAAATAACAAAAACCTAACATAAGCTATACACTTGTGGAGCAGTTGATTCAACATGGGCGAATGAGACAATCCATTTTACTTCTACCTAGCTCCACTATTCATTTTTTTATAGCCTTTTTAAACATTTTCTTGTTACTAATTGTTTTAATAGATAGTGGAAGTAGTTATAGATTTTAATTGAATAATACTGAAAATCGCTTTGTCCGAAAGTGGTCTCGAAACTTCACTAAAATCAGTAAATGGTTGAATTTAATAAATATGGATCTTCAAACATAGGCAAAATGTTGAATGTTACACAGTGTGTAAAGTGGCCACTTAAACCAGCCAATGACGGGTCATAATCCCTGTAAATGCCTAGACTTTCATATTCCCTACTTTAAGGTATTCTCCATCCCTGTTGTAATTTGTTAATATTATTTAAAAAAGTTTAAAGTCACTTCAAAACGCCCAAAATTAGGCGGTTGTGCAACGTTTTTTACGGATACAAGAAGGCACATGGGGGTTTATTAATATGCTCCACACCTGACCTGCTTTGAGCTGACCGGTCGAGCTGATGTCCATGCATTCTGTAGTATGATGTGCCCACGTGTGCAGTACCGAGCGAGAAGTTTCAACGTGCAACGGCTTAGTTACAACAGGTCGCTGACCACTGCAAAATGCTGCAAGGTGCTGTTTCATCAGGACAATTCTCTAGCACTCGAGGCGTTTGTGTCAATGGTTGCTATTTATAAGGCTGGGGTTGAATCAGTTGAACACCCCTCATCTTCACCTGATCTAATGACTCTTCTCGAAACTCAAGGAATATTTGCGTGGATATAATAATATAATAATTGTTAATAAACTGAGATATTTAACCTATGTGTTCAAACGACTAAGTATTTACGCCCAGCTTAGTACTATTAAAATGGTATATTATGCACTTGTACAGTCATCGCTTTCCTACGGAATAATTAGATGGGGGGGAACGTGCAACAACCATATTAAACCATTAGAAACTGTTCAATTTATATTAAAAATAATGCTTCACAAAAATCGCACTTTTCCCTCTTTCCAATTGTTCCAAGAAGCTAAACTTTTAGACATGAGACAAATATATTGTTTTCAATGTTTAAAATATATATTTAAGAACCAAAATTTATTTACAAGTAATTCAAATAGATCAGGACAAAGAAGGAGTCGTGTGTTAGAAATACAACATTGTAAAACGAGGCTCGCACAGAGGCATGCGTATTTTATAGGCCGAAATATTTTTAATTATTTTTTTACTGATAATATTTCATTGATTCCAAACTTTCAAAATTTTCCTTCTTTTAAAAAACAAGCACTATCCTGGATTCAAACTTAAGATATAAACTCTTTTTTTCTATGATGCCCTTTAATAATAAGGAATGTTTTTTTTAATATTTTTTATTTCCTTTTTTAATTACTGTAAAAACAAATACTGTATAATCTTTTACAGAATAATTTATTTTCTCTTTCTTATGTTACACAAAAATATTATAACTGTCTACTTATTATAGGAGCAAAAGTTCATTAGCATTTTCTTGTATACCCACGAAGAGGCCATGCCTTTGTAAGTCTTTTGTTTACTATTTTTACTATCAATATGTATTTCATTGCTATGTAATTATCGTTAATTTTTTTAATACTTTGTTTTACCTCTTATGTATATTGCGAAAAGACAAACAAAAAATTAAAAAAGATATTTATGGACGACAATGCGGTAATGTGCTGTGTAGATGAGCGGTTGGTAGGGTTTGGACAAATTAATGTTTTACCAGGAAGCTATAGGAATGTTGGATCATCGCTGGGAGAAGTGGATATTATATTAAATATTGTAAGATTTAACTTTTTGCAAATGATGCACTGGTTTACATATCAGGTGATGATTATGATACAATGATAAATAAGATAAATTACAATACAGGGATACAATATTAATATTGATAATTTAAATATAAATTCTGCGGACGAAATAAAATATCTCGGGGTTTACTTAGATAGATAGTTGAATTTCAAAACACATCCCCAATATGCAACAAAAAAAAAATTATTTACGGGAAGATTGCGAAATAAAATAGATGTAAAGAGTATTACATTACATAATAATTACATTTTTTTTGCACCACAACAGGCCAGGAGGCCTAATTACAGTGGTGAATTACACCACAGAGCACTCAGGCTTGAGAAAAATCACATTTTAATTTTTGTGTTCTCACCGGGAATCGAACCTGGAACCTTCCGTGCGTGAGTCAAGCGTCTTGACCACTACACCACGGAGGCGTAGTGTTCTTATATATATAACAATCATATGTCCACACATAAATTACTGTTCTTCTATTCTTTTTTTATGTAATGAAGGAGAAATAAAAAAAAATACAAATTCTTCAAAATAAGGCGATGTGGATTATACTCAAAAGAAATATCTATTCTAATGTAGAAAAAATACACGAAGAAATGGCTTGCTCACAGTAAAGCAGCAAATTAAATATAATGTAGAAATTTAATACATAAAATAATTAAGGGGATGAATAAAATAAAAACAATAGTAAAATTTAACCAACAATGTCATGCATATGAAACAAGGGATCAAAAAAAGATAAAATTACCAATGAGGAGAAAAACAGAATCTCAAAACTCATTGTACAAGGGATTGAAGCTGTACAATGAGTTACCTGAAGAAACAAAGGAGATAGAAAAGATCGAAATATTGAAAATTAATTTGAAATAATATGTTATTGAGAAATTTTTACTAAAAAATTGTAATGTTCATAAAAGTTTATATTAGTTCTTAAGATGTTATGAACTAACTTAATAAAGCATAAATAAATAAATACAAGTCAAGAGGGAATACGTTGAAAAACATCGAACGTTTTCTCCTCCGGGTCAGGGGTGAAGCACATCAATCAACCCTTGTAAATTGTAAATAAAACAAACAAAGTGCTTACATCAATTTATCTAATTGATTGAAAAGATAAGCACAGAAAGGAAACGAAAACTGTAATTTTGAAATACAACAAAAGTTAACAATTAAAAATTAACATTAATAAGCTGAATTCGAAACGTACCTGAGTATTGGCAAATAAATATCGCCGATACATCGGTATCAAATTTGATAAAATGTTAACGATGTACGGTCTTAATTAATCTTGGTCATATCAAAAGCGGGCAGAACCGAAGGGCATGTGTGACAAGATGTATGAATGTGGATGAAGCTAGGAATGTATGCCAGGATAGACGTGTGTGGCGGTGCATTCTCTCTGCTTACCCCTACGGGGAACTGGCGTAATCATAGTAGTCGTCAGTGGCGAATGGTGATTTTATTTACAGGTAAGCTATTAAAGATATCATATATTTGTACCTACATAGGAGGTAAATAATATAATGTAAGTAATAATATATACCATAAATTGATATTTTTCTGTGGTTCTGTGTGATACAACAACTCTCATCCATCAACTCAAACGATGTAACTTCGTGATATATTGAATTATATAGATATATTATCCATTACTTTAATAAATAATTCATTAAAAAATAAATAAAAAATACCACTATGAATTCAGTCGATATTAGGTATTCAATTAAAATGTCAACTGGCCGCATTGTTATAGTAATTACTAGTGCTAAAAACGGCCGCGTGGAGTGCTATATGTCCTGCAATATGACGCGTGAAAGTAATTATGGTCTTATGTCAAAAGTACCATCTCAAAGAAAAATAGCCCTTAAGAAACAATGTTTGAAATACTGTTTTCCAAATCAAGAATCTTCAAATAATTTGTGTTATCTGCAAGTTTAATCTAGGAAAAAAAAACCCGCACTGGGGTTAATACATTTAAAATATAGTATACTTATTTGTATGAAAAAATAATTGGCTATTTTCTTGGCTCACCGCAGGCGCTGGGCGCGCTTTATTAAAATTTATATTTGTATAAGGATAAAAATACAAACGTTGGAAATGTTTTAAAATAAATAGTAATTATTTTTTTGTTTTTCTGTAAATAAAGTTACAAAAAAACATTATTACGGTTAGTCAAATAATTATATTACCATTACCATTAGGTAAGCTGCGCATAATCGCTT
This sequence comes from Micrasema longulum, assembly GCF_059751315.1. Lineage (NCBI taxonomy): Eukaryota > Metazoa > Arthropoda > Insecta > Trichoptera > Brachycentridae > Micrasema > Micrasema longulum. The sequence continues at coordinate 258,681 of NW_028277539.1, read as the reverse complement.
CTATACACGGTTCGCCCTGGTAGTAGTAGTACTATAGGTACATGGTTATCAGTGCATATCCTAATGATCGATGTACTTTTTCTATACATTTTCTTAAATTTATCTTTCCAATGATTTTTTTATTCGCATACTGTGGACAGTTATTAAGAATTACTGACCCAGTCATATTTCGTTTTGTATGTGCCTATAGAAGTGTTAGGTACTGGTAATCGTCATTGTTTTATAAATAAATCAATGTATTTCAATTATAAAATCAAAATTTAACAATACATAGGCATGGGAAACATAACGAGTCCTCGCCAAAAAGGATTTATATTTTAGTAAATCATAAGAGCGATATAATTTTCATTAAAATACACGAATAATTAATTGATTTTCGCTTCATTAAGCTGTCCGATTCGAGTATTATTCAGACGTTAGTTAAACTAACAATGGTACTAACAGCTCAGTTGCACCATAAATTGTAGAAATACTTAAACATATAATGATTATGATAAAATTATAAATAAACTTATCAATGAAACTTCTTGGTTTAGTTTTACTTTTTATTATTTAGACCAACGAGCGCTTTCGCCTAAGTAGGCATCTTTAAGACTGTGAAAATGTCTACTTAGGCGAAAGCGCTCGTTGGTCAAAATAATAAAAAGTAAAACTAAACCAAGAAGTTTCATTGATAAGTTTATTTATAATTTTATTATAATCATTAACTATGGAGTTTTATCAAGAAATATCAACAAAAAACATCAATACTTAAAAAGATGTAAAAATAAATGTTAAATATATATTTTTTTCTTTTCCACTTCCATAGGACTCATACAAATATTTCACATTTAAAAGATACAGGTACACAAACAAAACACATTTAAAGAAATACAGCAAGAAAATAACATGTATTTGTTTTGCGAAGAAAATCATCAAAATAAAAGGTACAAAAGTGAAAAATAAAAACAATAACAAAATAATGACTCAATATTCTTCTAAAAATTAAAAAAAAATTATATCTACATAATTTGATAATAAAAATGAAAATATGTTTATTTTTAGTGTACGTTTTGTTTAAATCTTTTAATTTATTTTTAAATATAGTTTTCAATTTGATTTTTATACTTATCTATAGGTACTTAAGACAATGTTCCGTTTGGTACTAATGATTTCAACACTGTATAATATTAACCAGTCTGAAAATGCCCGTTGAAAGCGCTAATTAATCAAAGAAATATGTGGAGTGTACCAACCATTTTAAATTTATAACTCATACTAAAATATAAGTTATAATATAATTTAAAATTAAATCATGTAATCAGTAAGAAAATACCCATTATTTATTAAATACAACATTTTCAAATACATTATGGCAAAAAGCTTCCGAGAACTATAAAAAGTTATGTATACGAGCAAGCGTAATACTTTTATCATTATGGGGGTTTGTTGAGATATATCCTTTTATATTCTGCTATTAAATCAGGTACTAAACATAAATACCTTTTAAAAAATACTGATAACATGGCAGTAAAATAGCGGTGACACAAAATATAAGACGTGTCACCTTCTCCGACCTGCCATACAAAGGAATTTGTCCATAGTCTATACAGATACTATATAAAAGTAACAGTGGAAGAACAAAGGCTTTAGTATTTATTATTCAAGAAACAAAGACACAAAAGACTGAGATGTTGAGAATGGTTTACGTCTGTAAAAATTTCTAAGATAATTGAATTATTATTTTTAAATAAGAAGAGGGAATTTATCCGTAGGAAAAATTATATTGTATATTGTTTGTTATGAAAGGACGTGGACAGGACAGCCGAATACTGAAAATCTGCTGTTCTGCGCCCGGACTGAGGCTGGTAGCCGAAGGTGGGTTTCTAAGCCAGATCTCGGACAAGACACGAAAAGAAGAAGAAACCACATATCGCACTTAAAGACGAGTCTCTTCGGCGGTGTCCATATACTAAGTAAAAATCCTCGTTGTCGAACGAGAAAAGTAGCAAAAGATAACAAGAAACGACAAAATGACAAAACGACCAAGATACAGCAAAAAAGAAAGTTAAAAGTGGAAATATAAATCATAATAAGATTAATTGTGATTTAGACTGTTTAATAAAATGAAGAAAAACATGAATACTTACTTTTAATGTTTGAAACACTAACTTTGTGGAACAATATTAAAATGATTCAACATATTAAAATTAAATAACTTTGTTTTTTTATGTACTACTTTTTAAAAATAATTTAATAATCAACCAGTTTCGGCAAAAACACTATACCATTTTCAGAGTTAGTTACAAACTAATATATATATTTTAAAAATTACGCATTAAGGGTAGAGTGGGTGTGGCTAAGGAAGAAGAGAGGAGGTGGAAAATTGGAGTTTATGTGTGCATTTAAGGAGAGGGAACATATTCAAAACAGCACTATTTATTTGATTATAAATCACATTTAAATTGTTATTTACAGGCTTTTTAATTTCTAATATTTCTAAGTTGTTAACTGTACTTCTTTTTTTTTTTGAAGTGGTACATAAACAATAAAAAAGGTTTTCTAATTTTAATATATTGACATAATTATTTATTTACTCTTACCCTACCAATATTTTAATTTTCAGTGTTTCAGTAATTTTAGTTAAAATATATTTTACTTTGCTACAATATGATCTGTAGAATTGAAGGTACTGTCGATATAATATTAATAGTATCTAAAAACTACCTATAAAGCTTTTTAAAATTAAATTCTTGAATAATTTAGTGCTGCAAAACAGCGTCTATCTATAAAACGTATGTCTCCTGGTCTCCAGGGCCTCGATTATGATGGGAAGATAAAGACGTCATACCTTCACCTTGACGGTAGAGTTGAAGACAAATTCCCACTAGCGTTTATAGATGTACTACCGATCCCCCACATTCAAGTTTTGGGTGGGTACATCGATATGAATCAAAGGGAAGCGTACGTCACGGTACACATATCTACGCTCTAAAATGACATAGCTTCAGTATGACGTCATAGTTGAAGATAAAAGTCTCCCGACCGAATATAAAGGTACACTACCGATACCCCCCACCATCAAGTTTTGATGTAAGTATATCGGTTTATACCAAAGCCGACGGGTCTTGAACCCCCAATACGTTTATCTATGCATTAAAAGTGTCAAAAAATTTCTCCACCGAGCAATTTTTTCTATACTTATGATTTATTAAAATTTAGAATCATTTTGAGGTTGGCACTTTTTTTCTTAAAAGCCTATTAAAAATATGAGAGAGAAATAAGTAAATTTTGAAGTCGAATTAAATTCCGACATAACTGTCACTTTAATAAAACGAACGCCTAGATGTGAAAATAATGTCGCTAGATTCTGTCCTATTAACAAATAAGAGTATCTAGGCGTTAGAAAGTAACCACTTTAAAAAAAAAAAATAGTTATTATATTTTTTCCATCTGTTTTACTATCTTTCCGAGTGTATGTATCGAGACGTTAAAGGAGCCGGCTTTGTAGTCGATCGGTAGATACATACAGACGATCGTTAAGCGTATCGTCTAGGTGATTTCTAAGAGTCATCATGTTCATGTTTAAGCGAGCATTTTTTGCTTGAATTGGGATTTATTGGAGTTTATAATCACTTTGAAGTAAGCAATTTTTATTACAGAAGCCTATTTAAACTATAAATGTGAACTATTTTAAATGTTAATGACGTAAGGAAAGCGGACTAATTGTTTGCGGTCATTCCATTGGCTTGTTTCGATCATACGATGTCGATATGACAAGTAGGTAGAACATACCGAGGTAAGATACAGATAGTACAGAAGTTAAGTATACCGTCTCGATGTATACAGATGAAGATAGCGTTCATAATCGAGGCACTGGTCTCCTAATATAGGATATCGCTTGCATATTAACAGGACTGACAAAAAGTTATACATTACTTTAAATTAATTAATTTTGTGTAAAACGAATAAAATTTCACAAAAATCATCTTATGGAAGAGTTGAAGACGCGTGGAATGACATTTATTGTAACACAGAGAAAATATTTTTGAGAAGAGAAGATTGCTTAGCTAAAATAAACAGATGAAAGAGTTAAGGAATATGTTTAAACCTCAGAGTGAACATGAATAATTCTCTAGAGAAGCCCTTAAGATTTATTGCATAGAACAAAAGCGTTCTAAATTTTTGGTTTCGTTTTAGTTTTTATTTTATCAACAAATGTGTATGGTCGATTTCGGTTAGCGCTCGCAATTCTCTACCCGAGTACCTACGGCCCGTTGTATTGGTGTAATTTGTAGCTAACATCATGGTCAATAATCGTAGATTGGTTTTTCTCCGTATGGGCGACTCTATTGGGTTATCACTCTAAGGTTTAAACTCATGCGGAATAGTTTATTCGGTGTGTACAGTGACCACTTAAACCACTCATTAACATGTCATTCCAACCATCTATGTGCTTAGTAGCTGCAAGACGTGTTGTAATCTTACTCATTATTATGAATATATTTTTTAATTGTAATAATACACTTAACTTCATTGTCACTTAAAAAGTGTAAATGGGTGCGAGATTTTTTTACCGTTCATGCGCTCTGTAGCTGCAAGACGTGCTGTAATCAAGCTCCTATCTGTTATAATTTAAATAAATCTTAATTGGAAACAAGGAACTAGAATCCCAACCGTCCATGCGTTCTGTAGCTGCAAGACGTGCTGAAATATTTATTTACTGTACAACGCCCTGGAGGTAATTTTCACAAAAATAACGCTTTATAAATTATCTAACTATATGCAATATAGGCAAGTTAGGCGCCGTGGCACAGTTGATAATACAGCTAATTGTGAAACTAGCGTCACGGGTTCGATTCCCGCCAGTTGAAAGAAAAAAATCTAAGAAAGATTTTTGCTCAATTGGTCTGGGTGTTGTGGTATATTTTTCATAAATTCCTTCCATATCATATTAACCACATTCTGATAAGCCTCTAAAGAAGAGGTTTAGCGGGTTATTCCTTTTAAATTAAAAAAAATAATAATAATAAAAAAACTATTTTCTGATATTTGACTTTTGATAATATTCCTTTTTCCACTAACGAAAAAACCCAATTCTTTTATTGTTGCCATATTATATTACCCTGGCTTACTACTGTTCATAATTATTTTTTATGTAGTACCTACTTATTGAAAACACTAATTTATATTGAAAATATTTACTAATCAGTAAAAAAAAAAAAAAAACACATTATTGTAAGACGTCACTACCCTTTATGTATACAAAAATTGTTTTTTCTTTTACGTTATGGTAAATGTTAATATAAATGTATGAATTTAATTTATACACAAATTTGTAATTCGTTGTCATATTATATACTTAGATTTTTTCTGAATAAACTAATAAAAAAAAACAGTTAAGTAAAATACAATTTGTAAGTAGGTATGTTTTTAATCCTATGCAATATCAAAATGTTATACGCTTGTACTGGTAATGTTAATGTAATGGAGTAATTACATTTTACAGAATTTCATAACGTTGCATAAAATGAACAAAAAATTTGCGCCATTAAAAAGTTACGTTGGAATTTCGACGAATCACTTTAATTACACATAAAAAACGATCTCATCCGAATTCGCAGCTCCTACCCGGCGACACTTACCGGGGAGTAATTTTAATTTCGAAACGCAAAATTAATTCCGGGGGCATCCAAATAACGACAGTTTGAAAACAAACTGGGTTAACCCGCCCCCAGAAACAAATGAATCCGTGGCGGAAACAAAAGAGAGCGGAACAGAAATGGCGGGAAACACGGCCCGGGTGGGGGCAGGGGGGAGACAGTGACTGGAGAAGGAAGAAGGAAGCAATCAGCGTCCCGGTATGACGGACGTGCGCCGGGCTGGACGGGAGAATTGCTGCTCAATTATTGGATGAAACACCCCGTAAGCCTTCTAACAGTAATATTCGAGAGTGTTCTTTTCGATTGAAAAATATCATCAATGAAAATCATAATGTCGGAGACGCCTTCTTTATTTACATTCATATCGCGTATGAAATGTCACTCCCTGAATATATGAGTTTTTCCTTTCTCCTCCCTCCTTACCACCCCCCCCTCTTTATAGTGTATATATTAAGTAAATTTTTATTTCTTTAAAAAATATATATGTACATTTATGTTTTGTTTTATGGTAGAAATATAATAATATACCAACAAGATCTTCATGTACCACTGATTTTCTCGAATTTAACGGTTTGGTAAGGTAGGAAGATATTGGCTTAAGGTAATATGCCCGCCCTTATGCACGCGTATGTAAACTGTATGTATATATAGTGTTTAAAAAAATAAAATATATAAAAATGAACATTACAGATACAAAAAAAAATGAAGAATCTACACAAAGGCGAAGAATGATTTATTTATTTTATGACCAGTCCATTGGCTGGTTTCAGTGATAACTACATAATCATAGTCGTATATCGAAGTTTTACTCACAGAATGCATTAAGTCATTAAAACAAATTCCGGGATAATCGCCTTTAAAGCCTTTTTATTCCTTTAACGCATTATTTCTCCCATAATTTTTTTTTTAAATCTTTATTCTAGGCATAGCATAAAAGTTGAAATCTACAGCTTGCACCTATATTTTAAAATATTTAAAATATATATAGGAGGCTTTACTGACAGAATGCATAAAGTCAACAGTCTTTATATATATCAGAGGGTCGAATACAAACTCTGTCGGCTTGTATAAATCACTGCACAACTCTGCTCCGGAATATCTAAGGGAATTTATTTTGTTGATTGAAAAATAAATATTTTAATAATTGAGTGATATAAATGAAGAGAAGTATAGAAGGGTAATAATATATTTTATTCAATTAAAAAAAAAAAAAATATTTGCGTTCTTATGATTTACCCAAATATTTAATTTTAAGGGGCCATTTTCAACGAGTTGTAAATAACTCACTATTAGAAAATGGAATCAAGTTGGGGCAGAGTGGGATCCGAACCACGGACCTTTGAGCCGAGAGTCCGAGACACTAGCCACGGGACCACAACCCGATCAATAAATAAAATAATTTTAAAAATGCCGAAATACTTCAGGGGTTTTCCACTGAAGTATTTATTGTCCCTAGGCCCCGATTACAATGGGAAGTTATCATTTACCTTAAATTTTATCTACAAAGTAAAATTAAGTTTCTGTATGAAAAGCAGAATATGCATATATTTTTTTGTCAAGACATGTTCAATTATAAGTTACCGACGAAGATATTTTAAATTTTCATAGAAATATACACACTTTCATACATAAATATCGATTTTAGTTTATACTGTCTCAATATATACCGAAGAAGATAGCCGTTTATAATCGCGGCCCTGTAACTTTCGATTGAGGTACGCTGCATTTTATCAAATAATTCAGTGCCCTATGCGCCACCGGGTCTGTGAAAGGGTTTGATGATGATGGTGATAAAGAATAAAAAAATACGTTAAAAATACACATATTACACGAAAAGAAATCCGCCCTCAAATGCAAAATGAACATTTTTAGATTCCACCCCCGCCCCCAGCCCTGCCGCCAGGAAGCCGTTGAGATTTATGTGTGTCAAACCGCCAGCAGTTAGCGCCGGGACCGTGGGGTCAACCCCTCGCCATGTAACTTGTACGGGGAGAGATAGATAGATTGTATAATATTATGTACCCGTAGTATGTAGGTAGACCGATGGACTACTAAGCTGTGTTGTAATCAATAAGTACTCAGTATTCAATTAGTTAATATGGCATCACCGGCAACACGAGGTTTTGTTAACAAACGATGAAGGTAGCCGGGATAGAGCGATAGAAAGGCGAAAGAACGGCTTAAAATGTTTACGAAGCACATGTGGATGTATGTGGTAAAATGGCTACCGTAAGGCAGAGAGGATTGGACCGCCACACATGTCTACCCTGAAATACATTCCTCGCTTCTTTCACATTCACATTCATATGTCTTGTCACATATGCCCTTCAGTTGTGTCTGCCTTTGACATAACCAAACTCCAGATTTCAGTTTATCTGATAATTCCACGCCTTTCTTGATAGTCCTCGTCTTACCTTGCCGTTCATTCTCGCCTTATACATCTGTTTTACCATTCCTTCGTTATCCATTCGTTCTAGATGACCAAACCATCGCAGTGACCCTTTTTAAATCTTATCAATTATACCTATCTCAGATTTGCACTTTTGCCTGTTTTCATCATTCTTAACCCTGTCAGCATTAGTATTAGTAATCCACGAATACAAAGTAACCGAGATATTTGTGTAAATAAAGTTGTATGGAGTTCAATCCACTCTCTCTCTCTTCCTATCCCCACGGTAAACGGCGTTTTCTGTTGTTTATATTAATTTGTTGTTATTTTGAAAAATACATATTTGTTGCTGAAACTGTTTACTATGCATGTGAATTTTCGTCGATTTTTTGTCATAGTATGTTAATTTGTCAGCCACGTGGTGAAGTGTTCAACGCATTTGCCTACCATGCAAAAGGTCTCGGGTTCGATTCCCGGCATGGTTGACATGAAATATATATATATATATAAATATATATTTAAAAGTGTTTTTAAACTAGAATATTTCATAGTCCCTGGAAAGGCACCTGAAACGTAAGACTGATCATCTTACCTTCATGTTACAAAATAATATCAAGATATGCTGCGATTGGTGTACCAATGCAGTGCCCTATGCACCATTAGGAGCGAAAAGGGAATGCCGATGATGTATATTAATTAAGCTTATTTTTGTTTATCATCAATATAATATAAAAACTGCGAATTTTTTTTACCGTAAGTTAAGTACAAAAAAATACGAACAAAAAAAAGATTTATACAAAAAAAGGACATCACGAATAAAAATAATCAGAAAATATTAAGAAATCTCGAATGATATTGTTAATTGAAACGGCATTCATTTCGTAACACTTCATTATAAATTATTATGAAAATAAAACTTTGTTATTAGTCAACAATATTTTGAGTTTGTCCAAATTTTTGTAGACAAGGACTGGATTCAACTCCCCGGGGAGCTGTTTATATTAACATATTACAACAGAGATGAAGAACATTTAAGAAAAGGTAATATAGATGTCTAGGCATCTACAGGGCTTATGACCTGTATGTAGGTGAAATAATTCAATTAGATGAATCTCACCTGCATAAATAAAGGTTTCAGCTCTTTAACTTCACAAACATCAACAGATGAAAGAATTGAAGGAATATAGATGTTCAAATATAGGCAGAATGGTGAATGTTACAAGGTGTGTAAAGTGAAATGACATTGACAGGTCATAAGCCCTGTAGATGCCTAGACTTCTATATTACCTTTTCTTAAATGTTCTTCATCTCTGTTGTAATATGTTTGTTATTAGTGTTACACAATTTTTATTCTTTTACAAGAACACTACTACAGTCTCGGGAGAGCACCTCTCTTATCGCACCCGCCGAAAATTGTGTAACACTAATAAAAAACGTTTTATTTTCATAGTAATTTAATCTTAAAAGTCTGAAAGAATCGTTATGAAATTCTGAAAAATTATATTACAGAAATTGGCATTAGTATTATATTGTAGTTAGAAAGCGTTCTGGACGCCTGGAATTATGGCCGATAATATTTCTGTCTCGGCTAGTAAAGGACGTTCTTCATATGAATATGGATATTATTATTTTACTTTCGGGGTTTATGAACGAATTCCGGGCAATTATTATGATAGTGGTCGAGCGAACACATTGCGCTGGAAGAAATTTCGGCGGATGGAGCAAATTGGCAGGAAATGGTCTAGAAACAGATCCGGAAAGGGATTTGGGAAGTAAGTTTCACACACAAAGAGCCGACATTCAATTTGACATGAGCACATTATTACATCTGTGGATGTGCGCCTAAAGTTAAGACGAGTATCCAACGTGGGTACTGTGGTGTCATCCTCTACATTATACATATATGCCTACTCCACACTGTACACAGTTATATGGAATGGACAACTAAGTGAAAACTGTGTAATAGTTTAGAGTTTAGACCGTCGTTTATCTTTGATTTAAAATCAGAACCAAGGAGATTGAAATCAAAGCGATAAGATGCGTCAAATAGGCCCCAATTACAATGGTAAGATAACAGAGTTAGCTTCGAATATCCATAAAGTAAAATAGAATAACTTCACAAACATCAACAGATGAAAGAATTGAAGGAATATAGATGTTCAAATATGGGCAGAATGGTGAATGTTACACAGTGTGTAAAGTGGCCACTTAAACCAGCCATTGACAGGTCATAATCCCTGTAGATGCCTAGACTTCCATATTACCTTCTCTTAAATGTTCTTCATCTCTGTTATAATATGTTAATATAAATTTGATGTATCTTCGTCGATAACGGGTAATTAACATGTTGTAAATACAAAAAATATATGATAGGTATACAAATTTTCTTACGAAAAAAAACGATTTTACTTTATTGACAATCAAAGATAACTCTGTTAACTTCCCATTGTAATTGGGGGCCCTGGTATTGATGCCAAAACAGTAAGAAATATGGAGAGAAAAAAGCCTCCACAAATATTTCAATCAGTCTTTTTCACAAAATTGTTCAAATAAGTCAAAATCATCTTACGTCGCCAATTTAAACAATTCTTGAAAAAATAAAAACATTTCAAATGATATTTTTTTTTTCATATGGTTCATTGGGTACCTTTATATACGTATCTTCTCCCACGAAAGTTACCTGCTATTGCAAATCAATTACAAAAACTGACAAACCTTCATTTTCAACGACGCAGTTTTTATTTATATCAATGTATTTTTTATACACGCCAAATATCCGTGTTCGATAACCATAGAATTCATGTGACAATTATTATTAAAGAAACAGAACCCTTTATTTAAGAATGTGAAAATGTATTTTTTGAAAATCTAAAAACGGTAACGCGGATTTGAAACGCTGGTTTTTGTAATCCACGAGGGGCCGAAACATTTCCCGGGTTAAAATTTTACCCAAGGCAGAATTCAAAATGAAATAATAATTATGTACGATCGCTGAATATTTAACTCGTTATAACTTTCTTCAAAATACTTTCAATGTTCATCTCGAAGCAGAATTATTGAAATAACAGTAGGAAGAGGGCGCTCGGACACGAAGGAGTTTCTTCTACCCATTATTTCGTTTTCAGATATTTTCAATAATCCAATATCGACTGTTATTCGTGGAGGGTTGGTTACTTTAGGATATTCATTACACTGGCCGCGGCATAATATAAAGCGCAGTATCTAGCATCGTATAGCAATAAAGAGAAATCAAAATAATGTACGTAAACGTACAAACTAAAAAGTTTTAACTCTGAGGGTCTGCGAATACCTATTCTTGGTAAATAATAAACAAAACATAAAATATAACGTTCCGTACATTCACGGAGCCTGGACCGCTGTGCGCGTGCAAACCACGAACCCACTGCGTGATATCGCACGATCGCTAAAATATTATAATGACTTATAATGTTAAAATATGTGAACGATCTGAATAGTAATTAGTAATTGAAAGAGGTGTAAAAGTTTTTTGATATGACCATTGAACATTCAATTAGAAATAGCGTTTTATTAAGGAAAAACGAGCTTCATCGGGTATGGAATGAGTCAAGCTACTGATTCGATTTATGCATGTAATTTATTCACAATTCTTGATGAAATCCCAATGTAATTAGTAATAACCTTTATTTTCATATACTACTACTATCACGCCATTTCCCCGGAAGTGTTGGCAGAACGATGGACTATCACAACCCACGTCTAGCTTCTTTCACATTCATACATCTTGTCTATCTTGAAATTGAAATTCGTCGATTTTTTTAACGTGTATAAATAATAACATGCTATTGGAAGTGTACCAAGTATTTTAACAGACAACTGTGGTATACAGAAATATTAATTATTACATAATTACTGATAAAATGTTTGCCGTGCAACCAAAAAGGGTCACATTGAACGATAATAAACATTTAAAAGTATTTACAGGCGTTTCCAGAATGATGAATCTCACACATAAAAAAAGGTTTCAGTGGTTTTTCAAAAAAAATAAAAAAACGATATTTCCGTTTGTTTTTTTTTGTCATTTTCAAACGAGGTGTAAATAACCCACATGGAATCAAGTTGGGGTACAGTGGGGTTCGAACCTCGGACCTCTGATCCGTGAGTCCGCAACATTAGCCACGGGACCACAACCCGATTACTTCACAAGAGTCAACCGAAAAAAGAGTTGAGGAAATGCTGCTGTGGAGGGACCTATTGTCGGCGTCACCAGTTGTATTGGTCACCAATTGTCGACTGTACTATTATCTCCGTAGGTAGGTTTACCAGCGTGTATACGCTACGCAGAGATGTCGACAGATTAAGTCGTCTGAAGTCCAACATCCAACATATGACGCGTGGCCTTTACTTTGCTCTTCAAAAGGTTGCTTCAAAATTCATAAATAAAAGGAAGTCGGTACTTGCATGAGTTTTGAGCACTATTTACTAAAACAAAAATAAAATACAATAAAATAAACGAGATATGTTATGGAATATTTAACTAATAAACTTGAACACGGAAGTTAACCCTACATGGCATGATTTTCTGTAAATGAAATTAAAAATAGTTTTTATCTACATTTTAATACACAGAGTATGGGAAAAATAATAATAAAAAAATAAAATTGTATGCTTTATTACGAAAAATTCAAATGTAACATATATGTTAACTTGTACGTAAAGGAGTGATTTTGTTTTCGATGAGTATCATTCGTTTCTTTTTATTTTTTCAAATAATTTGAGCAATAATAAATTAGACATTATACTCATACATTTTAAAATTATAGCTTAGAAATTTGAGATATTTTTTTATTGAGAAAACTTGAAGACTTTTATTTTTAAGGCGTGTGGAAAATATAAAAACAATTGTTATTCTTATTCGCACATAAATTTAGTTCACATTTTGAGTATTCGATTAATGATAGTACCTAGCAAACAGGTAACCTGCACCATTTTTACATATCACCAAATACTACCCAGAGCCCAACGTTATCCATTCTTACATCTTCAGAAGGCACATGAGCAGTCGTTGCTGATCTCTATTTTTTCTTGGAAATCTCTGTTTCCACAGCATATGTGCTTGGTCTCCTTCGTTTATTGGTCACGTAAAACCTGAATGGAAAAAGCTATTTGCTCTTTCAGCCCAGAAATTGGCCAGGGCTGATTCTTTGTCATCTTTTCATACTTGCTTTTAGAGAAGCCAACTGTTTGTGTTTATTACTGTCGTGTCCAGGAGATGATAGAATAATCGCATGTACCACTTATCGGCTCTTATTCTTATTTACCATCCCAATTTATCGACCAATCAATCCATCCATGAGATCTAGATAAATATTTGAAAAAAGTTGATGGAGTAGTAAATTTTGTAATTGACAGACGAAATTATGAATCACCTCTACATTTTTTTTTTTTCATATAAAATCAAGTTATTTTGTCTTCACATAATTCTTGAAAATGTTTTTTTAAGCTTCTTATTTAGAATTGGTGTTAGATAAGTTTTCTAGTAAACATTTAGCATCATCATTTACATTATAAATGAGAGCAACGGGCTTTTTTCGGTCATCATTTGAAAGTTAAATACATAGGTATAATGTTTAGGTACTTATTTTTTATAATATTAAAATAAATAACATTATTTTGGTACGTGTATTTTGTACATACACAAATCTGGATTTCTCCTGTGAACGCTGTAAACCCTGTAAACGCTCGAATATCCATAATCCTGAATTTGAAAAAATTCTACCTCATCTCTGTAGGGATATAAATAAAAAAATAAAATAAATATACTACGTTAATTGGTAGTAAGAAATAAATAAAAGCTAATCAGTAGTAAGAAATAAACAAATAAGTGTTTTACCATCATCAAAAATAATTGGCATAGTCTATGTGCCATAAACCTCATTATGTATAATAGGCGGCATTGTTTCGCCAACCCTATCAACATCATCAGATTCGTCTTTATCATCTTAACTCTCGGAAAAGACTGCAAGCATGTCGTTGTATTCATTATCTGTGATAAATTCACGATTAATCCAGTCCGACATTATTTCTGTAGGCAAGTCAAAACACGCGTTCAGGCACAAGTTATCAGATATGTTACAACTAAAGTAATTATGATATTAGAAATTATTTAAAGAAGTTAGATTGATAAAAATAATTAAAAATACAATAACAAACCTTGGTGTAGTTAAAAACAATACTTAATGAAAGTTTTACTGAGAAATTAAATTTATTTCAATATAAGAACCAGCAGCATAAATATAACACATTTGCAAGTTGGGACAAGCAGTCAAACTAATTTGAATAATATTATCTACCAGACTACTGCATCCGAGTGTGTATTATTTTCTTACGCCTTAAGATGTAACAGATCTGTAAACTTGAGCTTTAAAGGTATTCGACGTATTTTAACATACTTAAATTGACCTTTTAGAGAGATGTGTCATATATGATACAAAATGCAGTGTAGGGTTAAGATAATATTCATATTTTCTACTACGCGATTAACAATAGTTTCGGACGACGTAGATCTTGGTAGTAGGTGGCGAGCTGTAGAGGAGAAGAGAGAGCGATCAGTGCGTCGGTGCTGCCATATGCTTACCTACGTCACTGTGTCGCCAACCTGTCGTGTTTGTTGTCTATGCTCGACGGTTGGCGGTACCTACTTCTGAGGCACCACACTGCATCCAAACATAGGCAGAATGGTGAACGTTACAGTGTTTAAAATTGTCACCTAAACAAGCCCATGAGCTGTAAATGCCTAGGCTTCCAAATCCTTTTATCTAAAATGTTTTCCCTCTCTGTTGCAATAAATTAAAAATCAATTTGATTATTTTTCAGTTGAAATATAAGCATATCATTTTGAATGATCCTGCGCTTCTTGACTTGACGAATATAATGGTATTCAGCGGTGGCATTTAATCCCCAACACTGTCGGATGGACTTGGCGTGGTATATCCTCGACACGGGAGAATAATAGGAGTGGGGGGTTGAGATGATTAAAGCTCCTCCCCCCTCCTCCCGCAATGGCCCGAGGGAACGCTGCAGTATATAAGGACAGAAGACCGATAGCTAAAGAATAGTATGGAGTCGATATGATGCAGACAGTAATACATTTTCATACCGTGTACAGGAATACTGGTAATAAGTAATCATATTGACAAATGTAAAATAATCTCTTTCTCGCGACGAAAAAAACCTATACAATTCAACTACAAAGTAAAAAATACTTCCCTTTCAATGGTTTCGTCAGTAAATCGGCATTACTTTAGATAGTAAGCTCTCCTATCGTGAACACATTGATAATATTGTAAACAAATCTCTCAAACTTCTCGGTTTTATCAATAGAGTGACGGCGGACTTCAAAAATATTAATACCATCAAAACTCTTTATTGCTCACTAGTTCGACCCCATCTAGAATACGCTTCTCATATTTGGTCTCCATTCTACAGGACTCATATTGACCATATCGAGTCTGTCCAACACCGTTTTTTAAGAAAAGTGGCATGGTTGCTCGGATTACAAAGGGGTAATTATTCTTATTTTGAAATAGAGCAATCTCTTAATCTGTCTTCATTGGAGAGACGTAGAACTGAGATGGACCTTATATGCATTTTCGAAATACTTAATGCTTTAAGTGATGTCCCATCTCTGTTGCAATCAATTTCTTTTCATGTTCCCAACCGTGTCACCAGAAGGCAAAATCTGCTATTTATAAAATCTTATAAGAGCAACTTTGGTTTTTATGCCCCAATGTCCAGAATGTGTAGATTAGTCAATTCATCACACGACTTGGAATTTTTTGGGATAGATATTCCGGCTTTTCGTAGATCTCTTCGCGACTAAACAGTGTGGGATGAAGTTGGATTGGCATGGTTTAGCTCAAAGTTTTAGGTCTTTCGTTTTTTTAAATATATTGTGTACAATTATTGTTTTGCCCTTGTTTGTCTTTGCTAAATAGTTTTATGTTCTTTTTGTTCAGTTTCTTGCATTTATGTTTCTTCATGTAACTGTTGTAATTGGCTTAGGCCGTATATTTAATTAATAAATAAATATCGGTCACAATTTAAAGGCATTTAAGAACGCTTATTTATATTTGCACCAAATACCATCAATTGAATGTATTTATGCAAAAAGCCTAAGTTTTTTCAGTGTTCATGTATGGTGTGGAGTGTTGGCAACAGAGAATATAAAAAAAAACAAAAAAAAACTAAGCTATCGAAATATGGTGTTGGCGGCGAATGCTACGGATTCCGTGGACGGCCAGACGTACAAATGTATCTAAATGCCAGGAACTAGACGTAGTAGAAAAACTTACATCCATGTGCGAGAAAAGAATCCTGCGGTTCTTTGGACATATTTCCAAGGGAAACTCTGATAATTTGGAGAAAACTATTCTCCTGAGAAGTGTCGCAGAACAAAGTCGCGTGGACGTCAACCGACAAGATGGAGCGGCCTATAGAAGTCACTGACGAATGCCTATAGAAGAGCACAAGACCGAAAAAAAAAATGTTCAAAACATAATAACACAACATACTGGGGCTGGCTGTGTTCTGCAAAACGCACATTTTAGGTTGTCAAACTAAAAAAAATTACAACTGTTGTGCAGATTTGATTATTCACTCTTTTCACAAAAGCGCTATTATCCCATATACATGGCTGGCTGCTTTCTGCATAACTACATTCAACTATCTAAAAGTCATTTATTTATCTTATCTGCTCCATGTTTTAACACGTATTGTTCCAACATAGATGTTTTAAATAAAATAACTGATTAACATAATTTTTATAACTGTATCTATTTACCTCATGTGCACTCTTAAGTCACTTCTTTGCATTGTTTCATCCCATTTACTTCTGCCTATTCATTTAAAATTGTGCACTATTTGTTTAATTTATATTTAATTGTATAACTCTATATATCTTATTATGTCATAATCTAATTAATTATAACTATCACAGAATAAGTTTGCAAAATCATGGAAGTACAATTATGTCATGAGCATTTTTTGTATTTTCAATAAAGAAAACTTCAAACAAAAACTGTGAATATTTTTTGGTATGATCCCTGCATATTCCATCATTTTCCTCGTCTTTGAATAGTATAATTTACCGGTATTATAAATGATAAACTTACCCTACAATCTGTAAATGACGGTTAACATGCTTGACGCCGAAAAGTTAAAATTACCTGGAAAAAAGAAAAAAATCATTAATAAATAAAATTGATAGTACAAATTAATATATTACAACAGAGATGAATAAGATTTTGTAAAAGTCTAAAAGTTATGACCTGTTATTGGCAGGTTTAAGTGGCCACTATACACACTGTATAACGTTCATATATTCAACGTTTATAATTCGGTTCAAGTCTACAAAAAATTGGACAAGCTCAAAACGACGTCAATAATACATATCTTATTTACACGTATTTAAATCTATCAATTCATGTTAATGAATACAATTTATACATTAATGCCAAGTATCTCATATTTCATAATAGGCTATATTAAAAATAGTTGGTACGCTTTCATATTTTTACTAATTTGAACATACAAAATAGCCCGAAAAACCACAAAAAACAATGTTTCATAACATCTCAATTGTCAACATTTTGTGATCTAATAATGTTTGTTATAAGTTTGTTGATTTCTATACATTGGCTTACGTTTTTTTTCTCCTTTCCCATTTTTCAATAATACATTTTGTTTAATTTTATCTTCTTAGTAAACTGAATGTTACATTTTATATTTTTCTAGCAATGGAAGCTAAGTAAACCGCGGCACATAACTACAAACTTTAAAATAACTTTTTTTACTTTAATTTTTAAACAACTTCCATTTTTGTTTTTTTTCCTTCTCTTTTTTGTACTTTCATTGATAACCTTACATATTTTTTAAAAATTTATTTACAATTTTAAAAAACCCGTTAGGGTTACATTAGAAATTTAATATTGTCTAGTCATTTTATGTCTCGTCTAGTCTAGTTAGTTCAGTCATCATGTGCTTTTTCAGATTGATTTTAAATTTGTCTCCAGTAAAAGTTTTCAAGTAGTAAAGTAAGTCGTTGTAGTGTTTAAGTCCATTATGTAGTATTTTTGACTGTCCTGTGTTTGTCTTTGCTTTTTCAATATGATAGTGTTGTTGTTGTCTGGTGTTATATTTGTCAGCATTTTTAACTAATATTATGTCGTCGTCTTGTATGTTTCCCAGTGTTATTTTGTGCACAATTTTTAAGGTCTTAATTTTAGTCAAGTAGTTTATGTCAAACTGGTGTGTTTTTTTGTACAGTTCAGTCGTAGAGGTCAGGTAGGGTAGGTTGTATGTTAGTTTAAGAATTTTATTTTGTTGTCTTTGTATTCTTGTTATGTCTGTCTTGTTACCCGTTCCCCAGAAGGCGATCATGTAACTCAATTTACTTTTGACATAATTATTATATAATATGGACACTTCACTGGTCCATTAGAGTTAAGTTAACCTGTTTAAAATATAAAACTATACAACCGTACTGTATGTTTCCTGAAAAAGAGGAAATAAAAAATAAATAACCAAAGCACCGATAAGTATTTAGCGATAAGAGATTTTCAACAATGTTTTGAGTATGTCTAAATATTTGCAAACTGGCGGGATTTCCTTCTTGGGAGTTATTTAGATCTTAATTTGTTGTAAAAGAGATGGAAAACATTTTTGAGAAGGGATATGGAAGTCTAGGCATTCACAAAGTCAACAAATGGAAGAGTCGAGAAAACATAGGCAGAATGATGAATGTTACACAGTGTCTAAAGTGGCCACTTAAACCAGTCAATTACAGGTCATAAGTCCTGTAAATGGCTAGACTTCCATATTCCTTTCTCAAAAATGTTTTCCCTCTCTGTTGCAACAAATTTAGATACGAGTTTTTCTTCATTTTTGGGCGTTTGCTTTTCTTTTAGCGTGTACAATTCTCAATACTAGTCTCGGGCATTTCTGGGGACGACGATGTTGTATTATACTTTGGAGGCGTTACGTACTACGGCGCTGGAGCCGAGTCGAGCTGGTATAAGAGTATTGGATTCCTATTCAGAAGCGAATCCGCGTAGGGAGACACCCGGAACGGTATTAAAGGAACTATCACTTTCACACGCAGCGGTGAACCCTGCCAGGATAGGTAAAGAAAACACGGTTTTACTTTTTGCCACAAGCGATAGATTATGACGGAGTGTTATATTATATTATGTGATCGTATTCCTATGCTTTGTGCACTATAATAAAACAGCGCCAGCGGGAAAAGGAAACGGGAGTAACCTGGGTATCATCTACCTATCATCGCACGTGCCACATTTTTTTTTTTTTTTCCTTTACATGTGGCCACATCTAATTGCCATTCCCCGGGGCTGGAGCTAAGCTCTTGCTAAAGTTATTATAATCAAATGTTTGTTTAACTAGTTAACTATACAGGCGTCGTGGTTTAGTTGGTTTAACGGCCAACTGTGAAACTGGCGTCGCGGGTTCAATTATTATTATTTGATTATGTTAACGTTTTGCCAATTAACAAGCAGTGTCAGTATAAGATAGTGACAGATCATTTCCTCGATTGCAGTTTTAAATCCAAAGTAACCCACCAGATCGTGACCCGACAAGTATCGGCACAGCAGCTGACGGTGCCACGACAGAAGTACTACTATGGAGATAGAACAATGGGAAGTGTAGTACCAAAACTGTATAATTTAATACCAGCTGTGAACCGTGAGGAAAAAAACCTATATTCATTTTTAAAAAATAGTCAAAAACTTATTGAAAACAGCAAGTGAAACTTCAGTGTGCACATAAACATATTTTTTCTTCATTTATTATTTAACTATGTACTTACCTTTTATAAATAAAAAAAAAAAAAAAATGTAAAGTAAGCTGCAGACAAGATTCGGCTTTGCAGGAACAAAAATACAATTATGTATGTTACTTATTTGTTAAAATAAATAAAACTTTCAAAAAAATATATAAAAATTTCCCGCCAGTTGCAAGAAAACAACCAACAAAGATTTTTTTCTCAATGGGTCTGGGTGTTGTGGTTTGCGGTGTATAATTCATAACATCCTTCCATACCCTTCCTTTCCTACCTGCTGACAAGCCTCTAAAATAGAGGCTTAGCGGGTTATTACTTATGTTGGTATATGATAAAATCAAAGCACGAAAAAAAACCGGCAAATCAAATTCGGACTCATGGATCAGAGTCCGAGGTTCGGACCCCGCTCTAACACAACTTGATTCTCATTTTCTAATAGTGAGTTATTTACAACTCATTAAAAAAGGTCACAAAATTGTTAATGTTTGAGTCAATCATAAGAACGCAAATAATTAATTTAAAAAAAAACATTACGAACAATTATGTGAGTTAAATTTTTATTTTATAAAATTTATATATGAAGCACTAACTTTGTTTTTAACCACATATTTTTTTTCTAATAGTAAAGTGTACCTTGATAAAGAAGCTGGTGTAGCTTTGAAACCGGTCGGTAGAAAAAAAAATTAGCTGTTGAAAAGCTGTTTTATATTTATTTTAATTATAAGGCGCAACGGTTTTTAAATCTTACGTGTAACTTTAACATATTACAACAGAGATTAAGAACATTTAAGAGAAGGTAATATAGAAAGCTAGGCATCTGCAGGGCTTATGACCTGTCATTGGCTTGTTTAGGTGGCCACTTTACACACTGTGTAACATTCACCATTCTGCCCATATTTGAACATCTATATTTCTCCCAAGATCTCGATCTTAAAATTTTAGGGGTCCATCTTGTGGGGTCTTGTCTCGCAACATGTCCTGCCCATTGAAACTTCAGTCCTGCTACGCGATCCATAATATCCGTTATTCTGGTCCTGTTCCTAATTTCTTCATTCCTTATTTTGTCTCTTAGACTTATACCAAGCATGGATCTTTCCATGGATCGCTGTGTGCATTTGAGCTTTTCTACATTTCTTTGTGTGAGAGCCATGGTCTCTAATGCATATGCAGTCACTGGCAGTAAACATGATTCGTAAGTTTTCTTTTTCAGACAAATCGGAATCTCTTTTTTTTCAAGTATGTGCCTAAGTTTTCCAAAAGCTGCCCAACTCATTCCTATTCGTCTTGGCAGTTCTGCCGTTTGGTTTTCTTTACCCAATTTTATCTTATGTCCAAGTATATATTCATCTACCATTTCGGATTTTAATCGTTAACAGTGATGATTTTGTTTTAGGACTTATAATATTTGTTTTTGTAATGTTCATATTAAGACCGATTTTACTAGAAGCCTCATGCAATTCTGATTGACTCAATTTATCGCTTTCACTTATAACTATTATGTCATCAGCAAATCTAAGGTGACTCAGATATGTGCCATCTATCTTTAGCCCATATCACAATATGTCGTATTAATTTACTATTTATTTGGACATAGCATTTCTGATATACTACACAAAAGAAATAAAAAATTTCAGAACTTATTAAATAGTTTATATTTAAATGTTAAGCGAGGTTTTATTTTTCCAGGTTTAATAAATTATTTTAGAACTTTCGTAAAAACACACACTTTTTTGGAAGCTTTTACGTTCGTTCGTTTGCAGTTAAAAATACAAGTTTGACGCTGTGAAAGTTTCCAAAGACGTTACACGTTTTGTTTCATCCTTAAATAATGATTCTGCCTGAAAGCAAATTGAATTTACGTCAAGCACAAAGCCATATATATACTCACAGGAAAAGTTTCAAAATGAAAAGTTGAAACTCCAAACGCAATTTAAATATACAATAAAAATAAAAAAACACGTAATTTACATTTAGATTTTCAGACTGCAAATAATTTATTTATCTTTTTGTGGAAATATATGTAATTATGTCTGAATGACTAGTATATTAAATATTCTGCTATATAGCGTAAAGTCCTATACAATAAAAGCTTGAGAAATGAAAAGTTAAAAGGTTTAAAGATCAAAACAATTTCAATATCACCATCATATTGTTTTTTTTTCATTTTTTTTTTAATTGCATTTATGAGCACCTACTATATTTCTCTTAAAAGCATTAAAACCATAAAATAAATGTTTATTCTTTAATTTCATTGTATTTTTATAAATCTTTTTTTATACATATTGATTATGTTAAACTATCTTATGTTGTTTTCGTTAAAGCTTTTTCAAAAATACTATTCCTATATTTAAAGCGCCTCCTTTTAAACCTCGTAGTGTAACGGTCAGCGCGTTTGCCTACCATGCAGGAGGTCTCGGGTTCTATTCCCGACATGTTTGATTTGAAATATTTATTTAAATGGATGTTTTTACACTAGAATATTTCATAGTCCCTGGACTAATACCTGAAGCGTAAGACTGATCAACTGATCATCTTATCTTCATGTAACAAAAATGATCCAAATACGCTGTAATTGGTGTTCCAATGCAGTGCCCTATGCACCATTAGGTGCGAAAGGGAATGATGATGATTTTTAAAGCATCAAAACCATAATACTCGACACTGAAAAGGAAAAAAATACCAAGCGACATGTAGCAACTTAACAAAAGAGCCGATTAAATACTTTTTGCCTTTTTTTTTTTTTAATTAACAAAAATATCTTACGCATGAGTATTATTTTGGCGTGATTCGTACACAATTTAAATGCGAGATCCTTAAATGATTTAAAAAAAAAACTATTATCGGCTTTTCTGTAAAGTTTCTAAACATCGTTTTGTAACTTTTTCCTTTCCAGCATCGACATGTTTATTATTTTATATGTAAACAATAATATGTATATTCTCATAAGAGTTGAATTAAAATTAACACTAATATCTGACCATCCGATGACAAACTAATATTTAATAATCGGAACAAATAATATATTTTAATAGTTTATGTTTTTATTCTTATTATGTATTAATATAATATTAAAATATAATAAACGGAATTTAAGGAAAGAACCTGATTGGGATCCACCAAAAGCGAATGTTGATTGTTAAGGTTAAAATACAAACTTTTTTATGTACCAAAAATAAGTATCCTTCAATTTTTTATAAAATATGCATGCTCTTATACATTTATGTATATATAAAAGGAAATGTTCGCATGTGTGTCCCCGATGGACTGAATAACTACTGGACCGATTTACGGGCAGTTTTTAGCGAAATGTAGATCTTTGCCACGATCACATTATTGGCAATTAAAATCTTCAATTTCTTAAGTAGAAAAAAGGTAGGAGCATAAATGCATTTTTCATCCATCACCAAGGTTGCATTCGACAAAAATGGACATCCAAAAAAATTTGAATGATGTAATTTTTTTGAGTTTAAGAAAAGTGTGTTTTTTAATGTTTCCAAACAACTTTGTTTTTATGGATCCCAATCAGATTATTTCCTAAAATTCCTTTTAATTTCTACCCATTTGCTTCGTTTTACTGGATTTTTGGGAATACTAAAATAATATTTATTGACATTCAATACATTTAAAAAAATCGCATTCTTAAATAAAAGTGCACCCCCGTTGGTTAGAAAAGCAGGGTTTGACATTTGCAAAAAGAATTCTATGGTTGAAAATTAATTATTTTATGTTTTGCAATTCAAGCATAAACAAGTACTTAGATACCTACTTAAATTCAATATTTGAATATGAATTTGGATTAGAATTAAATGTCTTTGGGTGCACGGTATACAAATAAAACTATTTTTGAAAAACGCAGAGCGTACTGATACAGAAAATTTTATTTTGATACTTTGTCTAAAAAAATTACAAAATCTGCTCAGTTTTGAGGTGCGGAAAACGGGATCACGAAACGTCGATTTTGTCTATTCTAACAAAAGGTCCGATATGCAGTTTTCGCACAGTATCGAAGAAGCATCTGCAAGACAGTGACAGGAAAACAATGTTCAAATACCTATTTATCAAAATTCCATGTCACCGCATATGCTCACAATTTATGTTATCCGAAACCCAAAAATAATAATGTAGTAAAGTAGGTTCGAGGTCTTGGATTAGCATGGAAGGAACAGATAGACGCATTCTTAAAAAAAATAATTAAAATTAAAAATAAATGCATACTGCAAATGAATCAGGTTTTCGTAATATCAGCATATGTTAATTTAGTTTTTCTTTTATTTATGTTTTCTTTTCTTTTCTTTTCTTTTCTTTTCTTTTCTTTTCTTTTCTTTTCTTTTCTTTTCTTTTCTTTTCTTTTCATGTTCATGTCATACCATATATATATATGCTATAAACTTTTGAATAATTAAAAAAGTAATAGCCTACGCTCAGACGCTGATGTCTTTGTGGGCATTTTTTCTAATTCATGTTATACCTTAATTTTAAGATGTATTTTTCTAAAGCGTATTTTTGTAATTATATTTCTTTGTAAATAATATGTGTTTGGAAAAATAAACAAACAAAAAAAAAAATATTAAAAAAAAACAATAGTCAAAAATGTTTGCAAGCCAATTTGCTAAAAACTTGTCGTTCAAGTTTCTCTGGCTCTCAGCGCCTCATATATTATGTCCCTTTTTATATGTCAAAATAACAGATTTATTTTTAAAGCTCCATTAAGTGTGAATATGGTTAAGGTTCTTTTAGACTGTCTTCACGTGTGGCGCTACTCTCGTTGTCGCAGCAGGCAGGGGCGGTAAGGTTCGCCGACCTTGGCGTCTATCTGAACTATTTCTCCGGAACTATAAAGTGGGCGCGATAAGAGAACGCGAGACAGTTTTACGGGAGACAATGTTGGGCGCCTAAACGGACGACTAATTAGGGTGTTACAACTATCCAACTCACGAAGAGATATGAGAAGGACGCATAGCTTATCAAGCTTTTAAACAATATTTTAGTTAGGACACCTTTGTTATTTCACAATCCGTCTGATAACCTCTTAAAACAAAAAAAATCGACAATATTTGAGTTTGTCCAAATGTTTGTAGACAAAAGACTGGATTTTACCTCCTCGGGAGTCATTAATATACACAAAAATCAACAAATGGTTGAATTTAAGAAATATGGATGTTCAAACATAGGAAAAGTGGTGAATGTTATACAGTGTGTAAAGTGGCCACTTAAACCAGCCAATGACAGGTCATAAGCCCTGTAAATGCCAAGACTTTCATACTCCTTTATTTAAGGTATTCTCCATCCCTGTAGTAATTTGTTGATCAAACTCCCGAGGGGTGAAATCCAGTCTTTTGTCTACGAACATTTGGACAAACTCAAATATTGTAAATAAGAATTATTTCATTTAGTCCACTCCTATCTTCTTATATATGATAAATAATCCATAACATCCTGTATAATAATGTATGTAAATTTAAGTCAAAAATTATATAAATTTTGAGAGAAGCAGATATTTAACTTTATTATTTTTATTATATACATATGTTTTCATTTTACTTTTAACATTGAACATAATTAAAATTATTGTATTAAGTGTAAACAATTTTTTTGGTGTGTGCATGAGTTTCTTACACTAAATATACAAAGAAATTGGCAATATATGTGTACATACTGTTTGTTTACCTAATAAAATAAATAAATAAGTATAATTTATTAGCGTACCGGTGCACCTTTGTTTAAGTCTGACTATTATAACTTTTCGTAAAATAAAACACTATTTCTTAGTGAATGTAAAAACAAAATTATTTAAAAGTATTCCTTACCAAGTACGATAGTTCACTAAACAAAACATAAATTGCGTTTTAAGAATCATCATTTCATCGATTTTTATATCACATTAATATTCACAAAACGATTTATTATTCATTTTATAATTCTTTGTATATATTTATTCTTAACACTGTACACTAGTAACGTTTTTACAATAACTCAAAATTATAATTTCACAAAACCACCGAAACATATCAAGTACCTATTATTGAACGTTAAGATACGCAAAATATATTCGTTATCTCTTTCTTACACATAACAAGTGCGTATTATGCCACCTCCATTAGACCGTCGTTAGTCAAATAGATTTATTTAAAGAATAATAGCCCTTATGAAGAAGTATCGAAATACTAAATTGAAATTATGAAAAGCTGCAAGATTTTACTGTAATCGTAAGTGTAATTTTTCGAACATATTTTTAAATTTTTGGTTTGAGACGTATTTAAATTCATGTTTTTTCTTCAGCAGAGTAATCCCGTGTAATCCAGTACTAATAATTTTGGCCGATAGAGGCGCTCGCTGTATGGAATTAAGGAATATGATGCAAATTTACTAACCCAAGAAATGCAATGTTTTATTTTTGTAACGTGTTTTTTCCTAATAATAATGTAAACTAAAACATTACTTTCGATGTAAAAAATATTGTAAGCTGCAAATAATCGATTATAAGGAGAATTCACCCCTGTCCTGTACCCGGTAACCAGATTCTAATCCCGACCTCTAGGATTAGCGGGCTAGCCTCGTCTAGGAGAGAGAAGCAGTAAGAAACTAAGAGACAGGAGAACGAGGAACAGTAAGTTGTACGTCGTAGGAAGAAAGGAGTGAGGCAGACGAGCGTGTGCAATAAAACAGTTGGGGGCTTAATGAGCCAAGGCTCTAGCAACAGTCGAGTCGTGAGACTTAAACCCTTAGCTTAGTGAAGGCTGCCCGGCGTACAGCGGAATAGTGAGAGAATAATTAATATTAACATCGTGAAATGATCATTATTTTATTAAATAGCACTAGCATGTAATAATTGAACAAGCTAAATGTAATGAAATTCTATGCAGGTATTATCAATGTTATTTTCTGTTTTTGTGTGAAGATAACAGTTTTGTGTGTGAAATAGAACCAGAAACCTGGATGAGCGATTTCGACTCGATGGCTACTATCAGGTAAAAACCCTGACAAAGGAAATCGAGTGGGGATAAGTCAGCCTAGTAGTGTAGCGGTTGACACATTCTCCTACCATTCTTAAGGTCTCGAATTCGATTCCTGGCAGCAGAAAAATCAGGTAGGTTATCGGAAACAGATGAAAATTTAAAAAAATTGTCGCTAATTCTTTTTGGCAAGAAAAACTCACAAATCTTGGATAAAATAAACAAAAAATTGTACATAACATAAAATAGGCCACCTTTCAACACAAAATGTAACAAAATTTAATAGTTTAAAAAAATATAATATCCCACACTATTTGGATTACAACGCTAATGATTTTTTTTTAAATTAGCAATATTTTTCATTTCAACGAACGTGAGGAACTATTTCTAACTTTAAATTAATCAAGGAATTAGACGGAAGACTGCGAAGCAAGCGAATTTCTTCTCCTCGGCTCTAAACGGTACTTGACTCTTTAAAATCGTAATCCAATAAGCGTGAAACTTTAAAGCAAGGTTAAGCAAAACATTGCAAGTTAGAGATATATTAAAAATCATAAAAGAGTTATTATTATAATGAGCATATTATTAATTAATTGATCCCATTGCTATTACCCAAAGGTGAACATGTACATCGCAAGAAACGTGATACTTTGGTAACATAAATAATTAAATAAAAATATCTCTCGGGGCTCTACTCTGGTAAAATTTAATTTGTCGGCACGCAGCATAGCAAATACATACCTACTGCAATTTTGATCGAAATTTATTTCTCAATTACATAAGCCTTATTTTCCTCAATACCCAAATACATTGTTTACATTTTATCAAAATACCTTTATATGTGCACACAACAACATGGACATTCTCACACTCACATATCAACAAGGAAAAATATACATACATACACCATGCGCGGTCCGCTCATAGATTGCATGGAACCATTGGTTTTTCTAAATTTAGCCAAATAATGTTTATAAAACATCATGTTTAATACATATTTATCTGTCATAATACCCAACATTTATATTACTATGAACACATAATGTAATAATAATTTTATTTATAATCGCAATAAATTGCGGAAGAATTTTACAATCGCTTCATAAAAAAATGTTAAAAAGAAACGCAATCCACTAACGCATCCGTTCACCAGCGCTGTCATGCGCGTACTGATCGGCGAGGACTTGCTGGGTATCGATTTAAAGAACGATCGCGGTGGAAGCAAATTCGAAATTCCATTCCAGCGCCGTACTGAACGCGCAGTCCGGGCGCAGGCGCAGACTTCAATTCTCACCAGGCAAGGGAAGTAATCGAAACACACCAATGCGTTTTTCGCCATGTAGTTTAGATGCGATGCGAACGTAACGCCGCGCCGCGCCGCGCAGCAGATGCAATTTTGGTATTTTGACGCTGAACATAATATTATTATTATTATTTTCTGGTGGAATAGGAATACAAAATAAAATTTAGAATTTAATTCAAACATTGTATCAATATGATGTTGATTTGTTTTAAGAAAAAAGTTTATAATCTACTACATATTTTGATTTTTCGGGTTCAAATAATGAACAATTTTTTCTCGTTGAAAAGTCAAGTTTTTTAACAAGATAATATCAATTTTGGTTTCACTGAATTTTAGTCAAATAAAATATAACGCCACAAAATACTCGCAGTTATTTATTATAGTATATATAGTGAAGTTGTTTGATTTATTATTTCAATTTATTACTAGATATGTGAAATTATTGCTATTATTTCTAATCATATAAGTGTTTATTTTATCTTCAATTTCTTAAGGGCAGTGTATATTATGTGTATATATATATTATGTGTATATGTATATATACTGTGTATATTAACCTATTACTTATATACTAATTGCTTCCCTAATCACCGCACGCCCCTGACATACACATATTACATGTGAAGAAATTATGAAATTTACTTTCTATTTTATTAACTATTAAAATACAAACAGAAGAATCAATCAAGTAGCCTTAATTTAATAAAAAAATAAAACACGATAATTATTTCAACAGTAAATTTTAATAAATAAATTAAATTTGTTATGGAAATAAAAGACGAGTGGTACTTAAATCGACAAATTTGTAAAATAAATAACAAAAAACTTCCACCGAGAATTTTGACAAAACTTAAATGTTTAAAAAAAAAAAAAAACTCTTTTTGCATCACAAGCCAAGAGGCATGTTAAAATGTCGTCCTCCGTGGAGTGATGACTGTTTGACTCACGCACGGAAGGTTCCGGGTTCGATTCCCGGGAAGAACACAAAAAATTGAATGTGTTTTTTCTGAAGCCCGGTTGTTGCGAGCTGTAATATACCACTGTAATCGAGTCTTCTGGCCTGCTGTGGCGAAGAAAAAAATAAACAGCAAAGAACAGGCTTGGAAAAAAAACATTTCATTTTTGTGATTTAAGCGGGAGTAGAACATGAAACCTTTGAGAGGTAAATTAAAATTCGGGTTGATGTTTTTAAAAAAACCTAAATTAATTCGGATATGTTTAAACAATATTTCACATTTTCTTTTACTAACATACTTCTATAATTTATGATAAATAGCGCACACAAAAAAATAATTGAAACATTATAATCGGCTTTGATGCTTTTTTACAAATTCAATAAAAATATTATAATTTAAAGTAACGCCAATCTCAGTCGCGTCACGGTAAAAAACACCATTGAGGAAAATATTTTAAAACGATAAATGATTTTAAAATTATACGTAGGTACTATTGAGAAACGTACTAGATATCTTATGTTTAACATATTATTTGAATGCTAATATCCATAATTATATTTAAATTTAAACAAACCACAAATACATTAGGTTTTTATTTTTAACAGAAAACAAGACAGGGTCAGAGGTTGCGGTGGCGGCGTTAGCATGTTTTTAAATGAGATGTCGCACTTCTAAGACATTTTCAGTCGACAAATTTTCTTAGAATAATCTTGCAGGACGATCTGGACTGATAATTCCTTCGCAATCAGTATCCGTAGACATAAAACGAAATCGCAGAGAGTAGAAAAACGCAAGAAGTGCGAAAATCGTGTGGCAAAATCCAAACGATAACAATCTGGAAGTGTCAACAAGAAGTAAAAACCTACTATCAAATAAATAAAAGTTCTGTTCAATCCAGAAGCTTGCAGAATGGAGTCGAGCCACAAAAATGTTGGTGAAAAAACTTTTTTGTTTAGTCACAACAAAATTAGAACATCGTATTATACCTGTGTGAAATAGTAGCTGTCTTCGTCGATTTTAATTATAAACCGAAAGAGATCGAATCACAATTAAAATTTTAAAAAGCGGTTTCATTATTTAAAAAAATATTTTAACCAATAAGGCAGATCTTACTCATATTCTAGCTAAAGTATTTGAACTGCAAACGCCTATTGGCCGTTTTTACACCACAGCACAAATCCACCCAGTCCGACAGACAATAGACACGTAAACGCACTAATCAGTACACCATGAGGCCGACTAATCTCCACTTGATTTCCTTTAGAAATAATTTCACTCGCGAGTAGAAACTTAAGAAAAAAAATATATACAGGCATCCACCCACTCTAAATTTACCGTGCTAGATCGTTATCATGAAAGAAAGAGTAAAGAAGTTTTTAATTTTAAATTAATTGTACAATAAACTTTGCTGGACATGTTTAAATAAGTTTTTAATGTGATTCCAATAGCTGCATTATTTCAAAAGCAATAGAAATATATAGTCAACAATGATTAATTTTTATTTATTTTTTATAAAAAGAAATATTTGCGTTCTTATGATTTACCCAAATATTTAAATTTGAGGGCCATTTTCAACGAGTTGTAATTAACTCACTATTAGAAAATGGAATCGAGTTGGGGTAGAGTGGGATTCGAACCGCGGACCTAAGGTCCGTGAGTCCGAGACACTAGCCACAGGACCACAACCCGATTAAAATTAATTAAATTAATTACATATTAAAGATAAAGTTGAAACACAGACTAGCAAAATTCCCAAATAATAATCATACATATTAAATTATGGTACATTCTTAACTTATACCCCCCGGAGAAAGGTCAGATTACGACATTAAAAAATTATCGATTACGTGAAAAGTATTATTTATACATATTATATTTATTTTTTTCTTAACAAAGTCATGATAAATCGTACACAAAACATTACCAGACGTGTTTTTATGATTCAGAACATAAAATAATATTGGAAAACAAAAAAAATGCCTAAAAGGAAACTTTTGAAACTGGGTCTAATAAGACCCACCACCGCCACGCCCGTTATATTTTTTAGTCAGCGGGTTTTAAGAGTTAAATGTGTGCGTGCGTATATAATATGTAAAACGGCGTGTTTGCGCATGAGAGTAAGTGTTCGGGTGTGTGTAAGCGTGTGCATTATTAAAAATCAAGTGAGAGCGTATCGTAGTCATATATAATAAGCCGTAATTTATTTTTATATAAATGAAAGGGCATGGTAAATATATCAATAGATGAAAATATACATATATAATTTGAACAAGAACGATAGAGGCAGGGGCGGTTTCTTAGTATGTGCATAAGTGCAGTGCACTGCCAAGTAAAAATATGTGCAAATAAAGGAGTAATTTTATTGATAGTAAAAATATGTTATAGGTAGCTATAAAAAACAGGGATTCGTTGCAATATTATACTCGTAAACATTATAATATTAAATACTAGCGCCAAAAAATCTAGCGAGATCGACTCTAGCGGACGATTTTCACATCTTGTCTACGCATGCGCAATCGTCCCTGTGCATGTTCTGTTTTGCACAATTCTTTACCCTGAATTTGTATGAAATATGTAATTTCTTCTAAGATCGTCATTTGAGCGAGATAGACAACGCTTCATACCGGTGAATCGTGCGTTAGAGAGAAGATAATATACATACTCCGGGCATCGCCAACGCATGCGCATATATGAAGTTAAAAGTGCGTTTGCAATGTCACTTTGAACATGCGTAATGACATGATGTTAGTACGAATTTAGT
Source organism: Micrasema longulum (assembly GCF_059751315.1). NCBI lineage: Eukaryota > Metazoa > Arthropoda > Insecta > Trichoptera > Brachycentridae > Micrasema > Micrasema longulum. The sequence goes on along the minus strand of NW_028277539.1, from coordinate 226,841 downwards.
TGATTAGTATCCTATAACGAGCGTATATAACGCCCCTTCTTTATTTACATTTAAGTCAAGATTGAAATGTCACTATCTAAATATTTAAATTGTTCCTTTATCCTTCTTCTTTCCTTCCCATCCCCTCTCCTCTCTTCATAGTATAGTGTTATTTTTTAAAAATATTTATATTTATTTTTGTTAATCTTTGCTTTTAATTTTTGTATAAAATTGTAAGATTCAATATGTCTATGTATTTATAATTTTCTCAAACTGAACGGTTTGGGTAGGTAGGAAGAAATTGCCTTAAGGCAATATGCCCGCCCTTATATGTATATTTATTGTATATGTATATAAAGTGTCAAATAAATAAATAAATAAATATAAATAAATAAAAAAATAAATAAATAAATATATAGGCGAATTTAGCGTTCCTGGTTCCGATGCGCGGGCTGTCATCTGTCATACTATTGCCCGTTTATCATCTCATATTCTTAAATTATTATTGAACTTAATATACAAGTTACAAGTTGACAAAATGTAAAGAAATGCACTGCCAATGTTTTCGGTCAGGAGCCGCCAGTGGATAAAGGAAAGAGTGTTGTGCATAGTTAGTGCTGCAGACTGGCAAATGGAATAAATATTTATTACGTGTCACGCGAAATGATATTATGAAGGGTGAAATGGGGTGCTGCAACAAGGAAAATATATCCTGCTTAGGATTATTATAGTGATAATACCATTGCAGTTCCGTTTCTGCGAATATATTTTAGTTATTAGAAATACGTATCCATATTTTCATGGTGCTTTATAAAATAAATCGTGAAATCTGTCGTCTTATTTACGATATATTTGATATTATTCTCGTTGCTTCCGTCCAATTTTTCCAGTCAATATTTCACACACGTAGTAGCAATGTTACGAGTACATAGGAAATATTTTATACTGGCTTTAAACAAACAAATGACTGAGGAAAATGTATTTAATAAAAATAAAACGCAACATTCAAAAATCCTATTTAAAAAAAAGTATACAACATATAACAATGTTTATGTAATGGGCAGTGAAAAAGATCAACCAATATCAAAATATGGAATAGTTGGCTGGGGCTGGCTCAAATAATGTACAATAAACTTATGTATGTAAATAAATAAATAAATAAAATTAAAATTATGATCAAATCGAAATGAACATGATCGAAAAAATAGTTACAAATTCATTTCTAAATTAAAAGTTAAAAAAGTATGAAAGAGTATTAAAATTACATATCTCTAGAAATAATACACATTCGTGGTAGATTGTCGAATTAGAAATATATTTACAGATGCTGGCTAATCACCGAGTGGAATGGAGCAGAATAATCCCTTCTGTAAACATGTCAATGAAGACCATATATTGGCTTATGAGGTGTTTACTGTTTACTGTTTACCAATAAATTATTACCCAAACTCGAGCACCCTAGTGACACAGCGACGTCTAAGCAGACAATGGCGTGGCGAAGAGTTTATACCTAATACAAAGTAACTACATATAATGAAATTGACGATTAGAACGTTTATATCTAAATATGACTGGGAAGTTTTAAAACTAGCGTTTATATTTTTCTAAGGTTATTTATTAGTTCCGAATGATTCGGATACTTATTTAACTTTGACTTAATTTTCAAGGATAAATAATAAAAACATTTGAGTTAGTTTCATTTAGTTTGCCGAATTGAAATAATATGATTAATTAAATGTCTCTTCGCACTTTAAGCCTACAATTTAATTTGTTGTTAATGTTAATCTTTGTCGGCAATAATAATATTATATTGTATTGTCACATAACTTATACACATAACCTATTTAAAAACACATTTTTCTAACTTTTTTTTATTTTCCCATATTGATTTATTTTTTGCACAACATGTTAGCGTGTTTATTGTATATAACCATTGTGTTATAATATGTACATATAAACTTTTTTATACTTTTTTTTCGTTTACCTACAGCATATTATTAAAAGTGTTTATTTCTACACACTATGTATTTCTTGTATGTGCCGTGTATATTAATAAAAAACTCTTCAATACTGTTTTATTTTGTTTTTTTACAAACCATTATATATCACGACTTTCGTTAAAAATAACAATACTTTTAGTAAAAATTCACGCATTAAAATAAATACACAGCTTCAAACTAAAGCCAGAAAGCAAAATTTGAAAAAAAATGGTTTAATTTAAGGTTTAATTCCAGGGCCCCGATATGTGAAGTTAATATTTATCTTCAATTTTATCTACAAAGTAAAATTAAGTTTTATGTATGAAAAGCAGAATATGCATACATTTTTTTCTTTTAAATATGTTTAATTATAGGTTACTGACGAGGACACTTCAAATTTTCATGCAAATGCACTCATTTTCGTACACAAATATCGGCATTTCTTTATATACAGTCGAAGATAACTTTGTTAACTTCAAAAATATGACTTTTAAATAGGTACAATTTTTTTTAATACTCAACACTTTGACGTTCGTTGGTTGTATACGCAGGTATAACCTTTCTAGGGGCCCCCCTAGAAAGGTCATTCATTTGTCTATTTGGGACCCCATTGTTATGTTTACGTAAAAAAAATACTTAAACAATAATAAATAGTGTGTTTTAAGTAAGTGAGTGTTTAGTTTTCCTACAGTAAAAAAATTAAGCAACATTTCCAAGTATTCCAGGGAAAAATAATTTGAAAAGTTTAAGATAGGAATTCTAATATTTGATGATTAAAACCATAATATTAAAAATTAAAGGGATGTAGCGACGAGGAAAGAAAAAAAAAAGAAATATTTTATTTATATTTCCGATCTTAAACTGAAAGACATATTTTTTTTGATAGCAAAATTCATTATAGTCACAATACATACGCGTACCTAAAAAATTAATTTACATACATACATACATGTATCCAAACAAAATCCAAGAGGTCAGTAAAAAGCAGTTGAAAAACATAGCCCAGTATTTATAAGATAAATAAGCCGCACAACAAAATTTTAATTTAAAAAATGTAAATCGTCAACTATCGCTTAAGCTATCGATCATTTCGTAGAATGATAATTGATGAAAATTATGCGATTTCTGTGGATGTTTAAGAAAAACAATATAATTGTTTCTTGATTTTTTATTTTATTTTATTAGGTAATTCAACAAAGATACATACTAGAAAACATACAATTTGAAAGCATTCGTCAATTCAATTAAACATGCATATATATCTTCAATTATAGAATTACACAAAAAAGATTTATACATTAAGTTGTAATTCATATTTTTTAATATTTTTGTTTATACAGGATACAATGCAATAAAAAATAAGTTGTACGTGTGTACTTATTGAATAAGATTTATTCCTAAGAGATTATTCGCAAAAGCTGAGAGAGTATCATGAAAAATGAAAATTTTATTGTTTCGGCAGTATATATTATATTCCCGACACATGCGGGCCATAGGTGTGTGGTATGTAGCATTATTTGAAAACAAAGGCAGTTTAAATATTTCCCGATGTCTGAGTGTTATCAATCCTGCATTTATTTGTATTTTATTTAGAAGGTTAGTATCTACTTTGTAGTTTAATATTTTATACAAAAATTATAATATATATTTTTTTTATTTTGCATTGCGCTCAAATGGTTCCAAGGTATGTTAGATTCTCTAAATTATAAAATACTACCAATCTATATACATACTTTACTAACGATTTTCACAATGCCTATTTGGAATTAAGCTTACTTTTTTGCGGAATTTCATTATACTTTTTTCTCCATTTTACAAATATGATATTGAATTGTCGGCGAAGGCCGAAACATAAAAAAGTGATTAAGTAAATTCTTAATCATAATAAAAAACAAGCGGAAGAATAATATTTTAACAGTTCCTTTATTTTATTTCTTTATATTGTGTTTTTTTTAAAATCTATGCTGTTTATATACTCATCTTCTTTTTTTATACCAACTTTACTTCTTAACACCGTTCTATCTTTTGTTGCTTTATATTGTATTTTTTAAATTTAATGTTGTTTATATACTTATATTTTGTAAAATTTTCATGTATGTAAAAGCCTTATGGGCGTGAAAAAATAATAAAATAAAATAAAAAATAAAACATATTGTTTACTCCGTATAAATAAAAAACTGTTTCTCCAAACATAGTTTTTATAACAATCATAATATAACAAATATTTACTTTGCGTAAAATCACAAAATATATTCAATATGGTTTCAAAGCACAACTGTTCCTTCACCAAGGCTCAAAATAAAATAATATAAAACATTTCACTTCTTACAACAAACAAAAAGAATCTTAAATGCATTATTAGCAAGAAATCATCTTTTGAAACCGATCAACTATTAAGGGTCTTGGACGCGCATAGTCGCTCAATAGAAATCGCAAAGAAAAATATAATTAAAATAATTTATAAAAAACATAGACTATTTCCTAGTTATAAATTATACGTAGAGAGTGGACTCCTTAGTTTTGGAAAATTATATTTATTTTAGTGCCTGAAATATGTTTACTTGTATAGGGAATTGTTTAGTAATAATTTAAATCGTATTAGTAATAGATCCAATAGTGTACTGTCAGTTCCAGGATGCAGAACTAAGTTCGCACAGAGCCACTCCTTACATGTTGGTCTAAGATCCTTCAATCTTCTAACTAAGGAACTACAAAACATTAAATCACTAAAAAGTAGGTTTGAGGTCTTGGATTAGCATGGAAGGAACAGATATACATTCTTAAAAAAATAAAAAAATAAATGCATACTGCAAATAAATCATGTTTTCGTAATATCAGCATATGTTAATTTGTTTTTTCTTTTATATTTTCTATTATTTTCTTTTCTTTTCATTGTCATGTCATACCATATTTAAATGCTATAAACTTTTTAAAAATTAGAAAAAGAATGGCCCACGCTCAGACGCTGAAGTCTTTGTGGGCATTTTTTCCCATTTTTGTGTTACAGCTTAAGTTAAGATGTATTTTTCTAAAGTGTATTTTTGTTATTATATTTCTCTGTAAATAATATATTTATGGAAAAATAAACAAATAAAAAATAAAAAAATATTTATATACAGGGTATTCTTTAAACCCTGTCACATCCGAAACCACGATGATCAGTATGGGCAAGAAGACATATTAGCATATTATAAAAAATATTGAGAACAAAGAATTTAAAAAAAAAAATATATTTTTAAAAAAAATGGTTGCTTACTTCTGCAGGGGAGAAGTGAGGAGAGCGCGGTCGCGCAGTTGTCGACGCATCAGGCTCCCCCTCCCCCCTCCTCATTTCTCCCCTGCAGAAGTAAGCAACCATTTGCTTTTTTTGATATGGTATGTTTAAGAATTTTATTCGTTCTAAAAAAAAAAAAAATGTGCCAATATGTCTTCTTACTCATACTGATCATCGTAGTTTCGGATGTAGCAGGGTTTAATGAACACCTGTATATTTAGAGGTTTAATACAAGTTTTATACTATTTAGCATGGAAAATCACAAATTTAATGCTTTAAATATTAATTTTATTTTATAACAATCAATAAAAAAAACGTGTATCCGATGATAAATAAAGATCGTTAAATAAAAATACAATTTCAATACAGGTAAGTGTGAACATTGTATTCGTACATGCCACAAACAGGTATCGAATTATATCGTATTTATTGCTACAAAAGATTTTTTTTACATAATCATTAAGTTGCATTGAAATCGATAGCTCGTAGTTATATCGCACGTATTAAATGGAAAAAAATGATAAAAGTTCAAAAGACGGGGTTCAACCAGACGTTGAACTTCTTTGAATAGTACACGGTACCTACATACTCGTTCATACTGCCTACGGGTCAGTTGGTCAATCCGAGAGACGAACTGGGACCTTGATGCTGGACTCGTTCGTCTTTAAAATCGTATGCGACTTCTGTAATTCGACGAGTGACAGAATTCTTGAACCACCGATACGAATGCAGTCGATTGAAAACCAATCGACTTTATCTCGAGTGCCCCAAAGCACTCGACATTGACAATCGAATGCGACATCGTAACTTCAGCTGTCAAACTACCTTCGTGTAAAAAGCTCGGCATTTATGTTTGAATGACGAGTATGTATTTTACTTAAAATATACCACACAGATCAATATTATAAAGATGACGTATCAACAAATGCGCAACAAATACAACTGTACTTATTTTTAATCCATTATTAAATGAAGTTTCACTAGAAACATGACTTTAAAATTATTTTATCGCTCGTCGTATTGGAGATATACTCGTATATTAAACAATGTTTTTAAAATTCATTAAACGCATATGAAATATTTCTAATAACATGTAAATGTGTGTTATGTCAAAGGCAAATAATAATTATAAATGTTGCAGTGTCTCAGTAAAACATTTTCTTATAATTTTTCATAATATTCCATAAACAAAATATTAAACGGAAGAAGTTCGACAAGAAAAAATAAAAGTTTACGTGTGGCAGGAGAGCCATAAGCCATAGATAAACACGGATGTGTTAGTGTTGCCACTTTCTCATTCGTCTTTGTAATTAAATTGTCAGAGGGTTTTCAAGAATAGCATTATGACAAAGCAATCGAGATGCCCAATCGACTATTGTCGAGTGGGTGACAAAATGTCACATCTTTCCAGCATAAGGCTCCTGATCCACTTTGTCATTTTCTATTCTTCTGAAGAGATAAAATACGTTGTGTAAAAGATTTGAAGCTTAAGAACCCACTCTTCTTGGAGATACCATCTCTAGAACGTTCAGCGCTGCTATTCTGAACCACTTTCGCGGCTGTAGAAAACACTTTACTGACTGCGTAATAAATGTAAACAACGAATGTCTCGAGCAAGTAGAAGAATTTGTGTACCTGGGAAGCATGTTTTCAAGAGATGGAAGAGTAGAAAAAGATGTTGAAAGAAGAGTGAATGCGGGCAACAAAATGAACGGAGCACTAAGCACAGTAATTTCTAATAAAAATATGTCAATCGAAGCTAAACTGGCAGTGCACAACGGAGTTTTAGTCCCAACACTTATGTATGGAAGTGAAACATGGAACTGGCAGAGGAAGGATGAAAGCCGAGTGAACGCGGTTGAAATGCGATCTCTTAGACGAATGTGTGGGAAATCAATGTATGACAGGGTTACGAATGATGAAATCAGGAGAGAGTGTAAATCTGAGACAAGTATAATTGATAAGATTAAAAAAGGGTCTCTGAGATGGTTTGGTCACGTAGAACGAATGGACGATGAGAGAATGGTTAAACAAGTATATATGGCAAAAATGAACGGCAACGTTAGACGAGGACGACCAAGGAAGACGTGGCATGATCAGATAAACCAAAATCTTAAGTCTGGTCATGTCAAAAGCAGACAGAACCGAAGGGCATGTATGACAAGATGTATGAATGTGGAAGAGGCTAGGAGTGTATGCCAGGATAGACGTGTGTGGCGGTCCATTCTCTCTGCCTACCCCTACGGGGAAATGGCGTGATGGTAGTAGTAGTAGTAGAAAACACTTTTATCTCGTGTATTTACATACAAAATACGCGATATAAAAGTTTGGAATATCACTCCTGGCCCTGGTGAGAGTTGTACTTTTTCCATGCATTTATAGATTTCTTTACAAATTTTATTCTTTCATAATATCCCCTTCTGATTCTTAAAATATTCATAGTTAGCTAATCCTACATTAAAATAAAATGGTTTCTTGAAAAAAAAAATATATATATACTAAAATGACTGCACCTTAGTTATTTTGGAAATATACATACAAAAATTATATTACTATAAAAACAGCTAAAAGAAGTTATAAAATGTGGTTTCGGAAAAGGGTCACAAAATTATAAGATAAAATCAATATAAAATTTGCGAGGTATTTGAGGGGCTGCGATTATAAACGTTATCTTTATCGGTACATATCGAGACGTTATAAACTAACATCGATATTTATGTACGAAAATGTATATATTTGTGTGAAATTCAAAGGATCTTCGTCGGTAACTTTATGGTCATGTCATACCATATATATGTGCTATAAACTTTTTAATAATTAAAAAAGGAATGGCCCACGCTCAGACGCTGATGTCTTTGTGGGCATTTTTTCAAATTCTTGTTATAGCTTAATTTTAACATGTATTTTTCTAAAGTGTATTTTTTCATTATATTTCTATGTAAATTAATAAATGTATGGAAAAAAAAAATTGAACATGTTTATAAATAAAAAAAATGTAAAAAGATTATATTTTTACACAGAACACTTGATTTTAATTAGTAGATAAAATTGAAGATAATTTTTTAACTTCCCATTAGAATACTGTAGTGTTTCTGACTACGAAATCAAAGGTCCGAAGTTTGATCTCTATGATTTCCGTTTTCAAGTACTGTTATACGACTGGATGAAAATGGACCCAAAATTAAAATATTTAAGTGAATCTTAAAAACGCTAACAAATACTTTTTTTTTAGTATGGCAATGAAAAAAATCAACAATACTGTGAAAAAAAATACCTACATTTTTACAAAATTTTAATTGAATTTTACACTTTTAATGATTGATACAAATTAATGTATAATTTTTTTTCACCGTTTTTATTTTATTTAACTAAAAAAAAAAACTTAATTTTTAATAATTATTTAAGAAAAGATACAAAAAAGTACCTAATAAATACAAAAAAGGTAAAAAGATAATGCATGAGAACGAACCTTCTTAGTTTTTAGTAAACAAAAATTAAAAATTGGAATGCAGGGTCGCAATACTTTTTCGCTACACTTGTTTTCATAAATGGTTGTTGTCATTTTACTTGATATGAATTTAGATATTATATAGTAGCTATATTTTGAGTATATCAAAATGTTTGTAGACAACTTTTTCACTCCCTTCAGAGTTAAGGTTGAAATTTATCGCATCAGAGAGGCTGTCGCTGTCCAGGGTGTCGCGTGGGAAAAATAAATGTAACTAATTTTTATATCAAACCTACCCCTCCAAAGGACCAACACTTGCATTATGTAAATCCATACACAGTCCTTTGAGGATGAATTAGAAATGTAATCTCTCGTGGTTACTACGTCGCTCCGACGCAATACTTAGTTTAAATAAAGACGGTAGCTTTCAATTGTAACAGTATAATGGCTTTCAGTAATGACTTTTAAATAATAAAATGAATATACAACATCTTCGTGTCTTCTCAATTGATATGTTGGACTTCGAATATTTATTCTCTGTGCGCTACACTACATCGGCACATAACAAAGTTATCATAATTCATAGTGAACTTTCATCATCCAGTGCCCGAAATTAAAGAACACCTTCATCGTTTCAAAGGTAGGTCCATTTCCGTGCTCCTTTCCTTTCATCCTTTTACAAAACTGAATGAAATTAGTTTTTTCGCTACAGTCCGCTTTTCGTTAACAGTGCCCAATGCACCTCTGTGCACGGATTTAATGATGATGATTAAGATCTTTTTATACTCAATGTTAGGCACAGCCCTGTTTCTAAGTAACGGCAACTAACTGGCTCCGGTGGCAGACTGTCTGCGAGATATGAAAAGACCATGGAACAAAGGAGGTACGGGAATTGAAGATGGAAAGAGACGGAGCGCGGATTCATAGCAGGGCAGAAAGAGACGGAAATATATTATGTTGGGAAAAATGAGGCACGGGAATTATCTACAAGTCAAGTGCTGTAATTGATTCTTATCTTAATTCATGTAACCGTAAGAAAGTATCATACAATGTACATTGATACAAGTATCAAAACATTCACAGTGTGACTTTTTTAAATAGTACCTACTATAAAAAAAACATTGGGCTTTCAATTAAAATATGAAATGGCCATAATAAAAAAAAACGTTTGGTATGCACGAAAAAAAAAACATAGTTTTTAATTTTTTAAAGAAAATCCACTCATTTGTTATAGCAGTATTTATGTACCGTACCTATCTGAGTATGTACCCACGTAACGCAATTTTATATATTTTTTATATTCTGAGTAAATCGTCCAATTACAATGAGGAAGGGTGCTACAAGAAATTGGATATAAAAAATGTTTTCGTACACATTAGGTGTGGAAAGGGAATGATGACGATGTTTGAATAATTTTGATCTAATCATCAATCGAACTTCTCGGTTGTTTAAAATATTTTGAAATTAAATACTATTTCAAACAATTCAGACGACGAGTCTCGAAGATGCTTTTTTAGACGAAATCGCTCGTTGGTCAACAAAAAAATAAGAAAAACTAAATCAAGAAGTTTAGGTAGTAATTTGTATCATTTAAAAAAAATAAAAAAATATTTAAACGCCCATAGGATCTTCATGTTAATATTAACATTAAAATTCAACAACATAGACGAGTAATCGCTTTTAAGTTACATTAAAATTTTGATACACTGATGAAAAGTATCCTGATTTATCGTGTATATATTAGGTTGTTCAAAAAGTAGTTTCGTATTTTGTCGCAAGATGGGGTTAAATTTAATTTGCTCTGGCAACACTGTACCGATTTTGAGAAATAGGCTCGCGTTATAAAGGTAGCATTTCAAATAATATTTTATATGATACCCACCCACCGTATAGCCCTGATCTTGCGCCTTTAGATTATCATTTATTCCGGTCTCTTTAAAACTCTCTACAGGGAAAGAAATTGAATTCAAGAATTGACTGTAAAAATCACATGTCCTAGTTTATTGCTTACAAATAACAGAAGTTCTTTAAGGATGGGATCATAGCTCTACCAGAGAGATGGCAAAAGACCATCGATAATAATGGACAGTATTCGGATTGATTCTGTTTATTTGAACAAATAAAAAATACATTTGAAATAACTTGAAAAATACGAAATTATTTTTTGAACAATCTAATATTATTCAAATATTGTAAGTACGCGCCATTAGACAGTTTGCAAGATGGTTAAGTAGCTTTGGTAGGTAACTATGACCATACCTATCAAATTATTAAAACGATGTAATTTTATCAAGAAATATCTTCAAAAACATCAATGTTCAAACGATGTTTTATTACTCAGTAATCAATTGTATCGCTTTCGTTTCGTCACATTATAGGACTAGTAAATCATTATCCCCAGCTGTATCATATAATATATCATATGTCCCAGCTCCTAAATAAAATTCAAATTAACTGTCCATCACGTGCCCTACGAAATCACCCAACCTTTCGAATACCTAGCGTCAATACGAACTATTGTCAGAATTCGTTTTTACATAGATCGTGTTCCACTTTTAACAGCTTTTTTAACCATATAGATATCTATCATACAGGATTACAATTATTTAAAAATAGTGTATTGAAAGCTTTTGAATAAAACTCCCGTTGATCCCTTTTTCTCTTACATCACTTCACATTACATACATTCATATTGTTCATTTTAATCTAATTTTTCTACGGAAATTTGTATTACTGCGAAAATCGCTTTACTAAAATTTGGTTTAAAATCTTCTCCTTATATTGCTTTTTCAAATTTTAAATATTACTTGCTATACCTGTTATTCCTTCTTTTTTCTCTGCTGCATTGACATGTTTTTATACTTTTAAACGACTTTTAATTACTTTTATTGTATATGTATATGAAATCAATATATTGCTGCTCTTACTATGTTTCATTAATTTTAAAGATGTTTTTTAAATTGACATAAATTTATTTTCTTATTTAATGATTCTTTAAAGATTCTTCTCATCGTTTCTTTGAATCCCTTAAAATATGTATGTGTATATTTATGTTTTTCCTTTTTACAAAAAATGTTATTATTTTATTTTATTTTTTCATCTAAGCATGTTTTTCATTCTTTATTTTAATTCTTAACTTTTAATTACTTTTACAAATTATCTTCATTTTTTACTTTAATTTTAATTTTTAAACAACTTCTATTTATGCTAATTTTCCCTCTCATTTTTGTACTAATAAATAACCTCACATATAATTATTATATAATATGGAAACTTCACTGGTCCATTAGAGTTAAGTCTAACTGTGTAAAATATAACACAATGTAACTGTACTGTATGTTTCCTAAATAAAAGAAAAAAAATACTAAATATATTATGTATAATTAGACATAGTTGACATTAAATGTACCTATTGTTTAATTATCGTCTGATCCATCGTTTGGAAAATGTATTCTGTTTCATCGATTATAAATAAATAAAATATTATGAATGGACCTCTTCAAAATAACAACGTAACCACAGAAAGCGCTTAATTAAAATAGTAGCAAAATACCACCCTTCGCGCAGATTAATTAATTTGGAAAATAAATAATCCAAACCGGGAAAAAATATTCCGTGAAAATTGAAAGCAAATAATGTGAAACGTAGTAGCGATATTTCAATTTTCTTGAAAAGCCAATTAACGATTTTTTTTAGTAGGTATTTTATTATTGACGACCTTTTTGCAATCATTTTTAGTGGAAATTATTAATTGGAAAACACAATATAGGGTATGTTAGGTTAACTGCGTCAAAATTGTACAAATAGGGTATATCGGTACCTGCATCTGGATGGGAAAATAGGGTACGTTGGGGTATCTGCGTCTAAATGCGAAAACAGAGTATGTTTGGGTAACTGAGTGTGGTGCGAAAAAAAATACGTCGAGATAGAAAAATAGAGGATGTTAGGGTAAATCGGACGCATAAATGAAAAAAATATGTATGCCAAAGGGTGTAATACATTAAAGCGAATTTTAATTAATTTCAGAGTAGTTAGCACTAGAGTCACGGGGTGTTTATTCGTTATTAGAAGAAAAGAGAGCGATATAAAATTTTGATAGCGTTAGAGTAAAATAGATGTATGGAATACGAACGAACAAACTAGACAAAGATATGAATGATAAAATAAGGCTCATGTAACAGATGATTGAAATAATCTGCATTTTGTTTACTAATACAGTGCCCTATGCACCACTGGATGCGGAAAAGGGAATGATGATGATTAAAAATAACTCATTTGTTTAAAACAAGAAACGATATTTTCTGAGTCGAAATCCAAGCAGTTTCTTGATCCGTATAGTATAGGATTCAGTCAATAACGTTATTTATCGGATTTTGTATATTTACAGTTTCGTTACATTATGCATGTAGAGCGCTATCATATTATACATAAATGTATGCATACGTTGGCGAACCCAGTTTGGTTATTGCGCGAATTTGTAAATGCCAAACTCGCTAGATTGAATTTAAATTGACGAATAATGTATACAAATACTTACAGTGGATTCGGTAAAACGAGAATATACAGAAACAAACACAACGCTGATCAGAATGGAGAAGACACAGAAGAACGGGTAAATACATTTCTAGGAATTATTGTTGAAACGGTCGAGCACAAAGAAGACGAACATGCCGGCGAACGGTAAACATCAATTCTAGAAAATGGTCGACTTAACGATACACATTTATGTAGATGCGTGTAATTTTTCGAAGATGTCTGTCAGTATTATTTGCAAAATACAGATAAAGAACCTCTTAATGGTAGTCTGGACATTGGACATTCACGAGGTTTATGGCCAGCCATTGTCTGGTTTAATTGTTTATAATGATAATAACAATTTTTAATCCAGTAAAAGGTTGAATAGTGCAGAGGCAATTTTAAACACAAAAATAACATTGTATTGATGTTTTTTTGTAGATATTTCTTGATAAAACTCCATAGTTTATGTTTTAGATCAAACTATAAGAAGGCATTTTCAGGAACCAGTCCTGCTTCAGGAACCGATGCCTTTATAGGCGAAAGTTGGTCAAAATTAAATAAATGGAAAAAAATTAAATAAAATCTGTCACGTCCTCATGGTCTCGGCATTTGTAGCCACAGTATATATTCAAAATATATGTTTATGTAATAATTCGTATTTTTTATTTTTGCTATTGTTTAATAATGTGCATGCTTCCACTTACAAATTTGTTGTATCCCAACTTAACACAGGTCTGTTGACCTCATAGAAGTAGGAATACGTTATTATTTATTTTCTAATAAGTATATATTTATGAATGAATAAATAAATCATTCTGCCCGCGTTTGAACATCCTATGTTGACATTGTTTTTGTAAATAAATTATTACGATTTTTTATTCGAGCATTTTTCTGCTGAACTGATTATATTATGTCGTATAAATCACTTTGAATTGGACTAATAATCCATGTGCTTTGTAATTTTAAGATGAATTTGTAACGATCAAGCTCATTAAATGTGATTTTCTTTAAATATTAATCAATTTTGAAATAAAACTTATTCAACGTTCAATCTTCTTATTTACCGTGCGATGGTACTAGGGTTACATAGAAATCGAAGAACATTTACACAAAGACCGTGAATCAATCTTCTTCTTTGTCAATACCCGTTCATTATGGATCGGGGCGGTCGGTCGCTGCGGAATGACTTGCTTTCTTGAATATCTGCTTAATTATGAATACGAGGAAAAGTATTTATCTAGTATTTCCATTCGAGCCTTAAATCGAATTTAGGGAATTTAAAGGGGTTTTAGGTAGTGTTCATTGTTATGCCAATGTCACGTTTTATAAGGGTGGACATTTAGGACGAATATGGTGTGTTTTAAAGAATTCTAATAGACCTTTGATGATGGGAAATATGTGAGAATTGGGTAGGATGTGATTGTTACGCTTTTCGCTACTTTTTGAGGACCCTGTCGGATATACAGATCTGGAGGCTTCCCAAAAAAACATTTAAAAGTTTTTGTAATACATTCGGCGAATTACTGTCCAGCAAAAAAAAAATCTGCTGATTATTAGCGGCATAAAAAATATATAAAATTTTGAATTTTAAGTTCTCGCAAAAACGGCCATTTCATTAGCCACGCCCCTAATACGTCACGATTCATGTTTATTTGTTTCTGCCCATTCAAATTTGTTTAGAACACTTTCAAGAATCTTGACGTCACAACTTCCAAGGCCAAACATGTTGCGTTTTTCTAGCAACGTATTTTCATTAAATTTATTTTTTACATTTATGTATGAAAAAATTTCTCCACAATATCCATATTAATTTTGAAAATACAATTGATTGTTCTAAATCCATTTCATATATTTTTATCGGTATTTGTAATATGTGATATTTCCCTTTTGTCATAATAAATACATATATACACATGTGTGTGTGTGTGTGTTTGTGTTTGTGTGTGTGTGTGTGTGTGTGTGGCACCGCCAAGAAACATATTTATATAAGGTGTCTGTTATGTGATAGGCAAGATGTTAGCGAGAGAGAAGATTTAATTAGTTAGTGTAAAGAAAGGAAACAATCCATTTACGCAGAAATGTTCTGTTGAGATCCTCTATACCTAGAAGACACTCACACATTGTGTAGTCAAAACATTGATGATTGATAATAATCTATAGGGGATTATAAAATTAATTATTCGAATGAAAAATGTACAAGTACACATAAAGACAATTTATTTAAAACACAAAAATGTTCTTCATTATCACGTTTGAAAGTTTCCCCTTTCTGTATGGGTCCAGTCGGTATGCGGCGGGTAATTGCCCCTATAATCTATAGGATCTCAATAATCGGTATGGGACGACGGGTCACGAACCACGAACGCTGGCAAGGAAGGAGGCAACAGAAACGATTGAGCTCCGCGCGTCAGGAATTCCACTCACGCCCCGCGATACCCGAGATAAATTACTAAACAAAAAGAAACACAACTGAGGGACTTGAAGGCAGAAGGTACCTACTCAACTCGGCGCCTGATTAAAATAAGCCGCAACAAATTAATCGGCCAATAGCAACGCGCAAACGTAAGTACAATAAAAATATTTACGTTTAATTCATTACATTATTTACGTTTTATCAATTACAAGCTATCTATTCCTATTAAATCTTTAAACTATGACTTCTTAATGAATACACTTGATTTGAAAAGTTTATTCAGAAGACGGAAACTGAGTGATTTGATGTTTCTCTTTAAGACAATAAATGGGCATGTTGACTTGCTAAATATGATTCATTTTCGAATCCTTGTTAGGACTACTAGACATAATGTGCCATTTTATATAGATATTACTGCTACTTATTATGAAATTAATTCACCTAAACCAAAATTGCACAGTCTAGGGAAACAGATGAGTTGTATTGTCATTTTTCACATTAGCCAAATGAAGTTTAAACTTGCTATTGAATAAATAGAGTACATAAATGGATTGCTAAAAAGACTAGACAGGAAGCTGAGGAATATGTTTCATATATAAGAATGTAATAATAGTTTCTTGAAAATCCTTTTTCGTTTTATTGATGTAGATATGTTTTAATTTTTAAAATTTTTTATTTCTTTAAATTTTTACTCAATTGATGTGAAATTATGTACAATTATGTATAAATAAATAATACACTGACACTCCGGAACACTGCCTGTGGGCCAGTGGAGTGGCTATATCCATAAAAAAAATTATATATTAAATGTACCTACCTATTGTATAGAGATTTTTGTTAACTATGTATTTGTATTGTATTTTATATTGGATTAAATAAAAATTGTTTAGGATTCTGACTGCTGTTTAAGTATTTATGTTTATTTGAAAAAAGATAAAAAGAAATGAATAAATAAATACACGTTAAATATATTTATAAAAGAATGACTAGATATTTGTTTTTTATAGTTTTTTTTTTTTTAATATAAAATTTTTAAAAGGTTTATTGTTTTGTTTATATTTTATTTTTAAAACGGTTAGGAACCCCTAAGCTCTTATCAGGAGACAGTATTATACGTAGGGCATTCAATATACATTGCAACAATACCAACAAATCAATGATATATGATTTTTGCTATTTCGAATATACCGGGTTATCATTATTATTTTTTATTTTTTTACCTAAGCATATTTGGTATTGAAATAGCAAAGTTATTATATAGAACAATGCATAAAACAACTGTGTAATATGTATAGATATATTGTTATTATATTATTTCATAATTTTGTAATAGAACACTGTTATGTTAAATGTATTTATGTTTATAAAAGGCATTTGTGCCGTGTACACTAATTAATAAATATGCTTTATAACTCGTGAAAAAAAAATTATTAAAATGGTTACATTTTCCCCCTAAAAACCAGATTTTTTGTTAGTTCATTGTTTGCGGATCAAAAATGTATGTAACAATGAAGTATTCAATTGGCCGTGGAAAAGGCTAAGAAACTTTGAGCACTCTTGAATATTTTCATTTCGTTTGCAATGTTAAAAAACCGCGTTTTATTAGTTATATTAAAAATACGATTTTCGCCAAAAACTGACAGAAATAGACGTAAAATTGTATTTTTAAGTAGATTTTTGCATCATTTCTAATTCGTTCCAAAGTATCATCATCTAGCCAACTCCCACGTTTATTCAAATATTGTGCAATATAAAGCAGACAAAAATAAAATAAAATGACTATAAAAGCATCAAAGCAAAATGACTTTTAGTATTGTGTGGGTGCGGTAAATGCCATTTGCAAAGGGTACCGTGATAATTATTTTTCTGTGTTGATAAGTAAAGGGAGATAAGTCAACGAATGTATTATAATATATATTAAACCTTTCCCTCACTAAGCATACAAAAATTACACATGATCCGAACGGGGGAACCAAACGACCCCAGCGCCTACTTGTATATCATCAGGAGAATAAAACGTTGGAAGTGTTTATGACCGTGGAATAATTTATTCATGTTTTCACATACACATATTTTACTCATTCGTGTATTTTATTCATTTTTGTTAGTTTGCCGAATGTTTATGTGCATAAAGTAAAATTGACTAAATCGGTCTATGGGAGATTCGAATACCCCCCTTCGGTCTGCCTAGGTTAATAATAAAAATATTTTTAAAACGTGAAAAGACCCTTTTATATACGGCCTTTTTAAAACTTATTTTATTTCTTAACTCCCTTTACCTTATCAACACAGATTTTATCTCAACAATGTTTTGAGTATGTGTAAATGTTTGCAGACAGGTTGGTTTTCCTCCCTAGGGATTTATTTAGATCTTAATTTGTTGCAACAGAGAGGGAAACTTCTTCACAAAAGTCAACAGATGTAAGAGTTGAGGAAATGTGGATGTTTAAGCGTAGGCAGAATGGTGAATGTTACACAGTGTGTAAAGTGGCCATTTGAACCAGTCAATGACAGGTCATATTTTTTAAATTTGTTTATTCAGAAAAAGAACAAAAGTGCACGTATGCGAGTTTTTGTATGTGAGAAAGGATGGGTAAGTGAGTGGAGTGTGGTTTTGGTAGGTATGTGAATATGTGTGCGAGTGTATATGGGTGTGCTGGTGGGTTTATGCACAGGTCTGTGTTTGATACCTGAAGCGTAAGACTGATCATCTTGGCTCCATGAAACAAAAATGATCAAGATTGCTGCGATTGGTGTACCAATGCAGTGCCTAATGCACCATTAGGTGCGGAAAGGGAATGCTGATGATTTTTTCAACACACTTTTGGATATTACTAATGTAACAAACACCAATCCCTTTGAATACACAATCTGAAAAAATATTCTAGTGAAATAATTGCCCAGAACACAAAGAGAAGACGTTCTAACTGTCAACTCAACTTCACCATAAATGTTAAAAGGGTTTTTTTCTTAGGTCCTTCTAAGCTAAAGAATTCATCGCGCTTCAATGAATTTTAAGTATTTCCTTTTCCGATTTTGAACAGTGCCGCCAAGTCGAATGGCCGACCCAATAAAAGAGCGAGCCGCGAAACACAATCAGAGGACGAATGTCGTTTTTCAGGTAGGAAGGGAAGAGAGAGAAACACGTAAATGATATTACAGTGAGTTAATGAATTCTCCCTTTATGGAACTCTCAACAACTGAACTGGGGATTGCGATGCTAGAGGATGTCTTGCCAGTCACGAAATAGATGAGGTCCTAACAGAGAGAGCATAACTAATCGCGCTTCATGAAGTTAAACAAATTGTATGGAAAACGATGACGTCTTGTTAAAATAAGTTATAGTAAGATTTTTTATACATTAAAAAATATTTAATTATACAGGATGTTCTTTACACCCTGTCACATCGAAACCACACATTGGCACATTTAAAAAGTAAAATATAAAAAAAAGCAAATGGTTGCTTACTTCTGCAGGGGTGAAATGAGAAGGGGAAGGGGGGAGTCCGATACTGCGCCGCGCTCCCCTCACTTCTCCCCTGCAGAAGTACGCAACCATTTGTTTTTTTTTTTAATATTTTATTTTTTAAACTTTTTTTGTTCTAAATCTTTTTTTAAATATGCTAATATGTCTTCTTGCCCATACTGATCATCCTGGTTTCGGATGTAACAGGGTCTAAAGAACACCCAGTATAAACCGTCGTGATTGTAGAACAACGGCGGAAAATGCGACATTTACCTTTTTTTAAATGTAATCTTGAAAAGGTTATATAAAGGCTTTATATTCCAGAGCCTAGATTATGATGGTAAGATAAGAACGTCATACCTTTAGCATGACGGTATAGTTGAAGATGAATTCTCTAGAGCGATTACGAAGATACACTACCGACCCCCCACCTAAAAGTTTTGGGTAGGTACATCGATATGAAACAAGGGGAAGCCTACGTCACGATACACATATCTACGCACTAAAATGATGTAGCTTCAGTATGACGTCATAGTTGAACATAAAATTCTCCCGACCGATTACGAAGACACATTACCGATCAAGTTTTGATGTAAGTAAATTCCGACATAACTGTCAGTTTGAAAACGAGCGGCTAGATCCAGTGGTTAGACTGGTTAGATGCTGCCCTATTAACATACAAGAGCGTCTAGCCGTAAAATGTTACCACTGTAAAAAATACATTTAGTAAGTTACTTTATTTCTGAATGTACATATCGAAAGCGGCCTTGTAATCACTCAGTAAGTAAATAAATACGATCGTTAAGTATACCGTCTTGGTAATTGTCAAAAGTTGTACAAAAATCATGTTCAAGCGAGCATTTTTTGCTTGAATTGGAATTTATTGGAGCTTATAATCGCTTTGAATTGGGCACTTTTCACAGAAGCCAATTTAAAATATAAATGAGAACTATTTTAAATGTTAATAAAGTAAGGAACGCGGATTAAATTTTCGTGGTCATTCATTGGTTCTATTTAATCATATGACGTCGAGATGATAAATCGGTAGAACATACCGAGGTAGATACAGATAGTACTGAAGTTAAGTATACCGTCTCGATATTTACAGATGAAGATAGCGTTCATAATCGAGGCCCAGGTTTAAAAAAATATATATAACTTACCCAATTATCAAATGATATACTTTTTACTTATCCGGTTGTGACATAATGTGTCAAAAAACATTTTAAACCGCTCTCATCTAAAGTTGAAGAAAATCATAAGCGTCGTTGTTCTACGATCATAACGTAACATATCTGAATATCGTGTGTAACTGCTGGAAATGCTCGTTATTAGCATTAAAATGTGAATTATTTATTCAAAGAAGCAAAACTGACTTCAAAAATATCATTATCCTTAAAAATCTCTTCTGTTTCCTAGTTCGCCCGCACCTAGAGTATTCCTCTGTTATCTGGTCTCCATATTATGATGTTCACATCAAAAATATTGAATCAGTTCAACATAGCTTTTTAAGAAAGATAGGCTGGAGGTTGGGCTTATCCAGAGACCAATATACGTATAATGAGTAAGAAACTAGCTTAAATATATCTTCTCTTCAAGACCGTCGAAATAAATCCGACCTTCTAGTCCTATTTTAAATTCTCAACTTACTCTTTGATGAGACTGAACTACTGAGCTCAATAAAATTAAATATCCCAAATAGAAACCTCAGACAAAACTTACTCTTTCATACCGATAGCCATAGAACTAACTATGGTTTCCATTCCCGTATGCCCTGAATTCTTAGGTCTGCTAACAAACATACCAGTCTTGATTTCTTTGATGACAAGTTGTCTTCTTTCAAACGATCACTGAAACAAATTAAATTATAAACACCTCTCTCCCGCTTCCACTCCCACCAAGTCTTCTATATACCATTGAGTCTTTCTACTTTCCTTTGTAATAATTTTCTATGCATAAATATGTCCTTAAAAATGCCCATTGGGCGTATATATAAATGAATAAACTAATAACAACGTACAATCCAAAAAGTTAATTCGAATAATTCCATTGTTAATTTGGTAATGTATCCAAAATAAAACAAGTTTATTGGATTGTAATTCTACTTTATTTTTTATAAAATATACAAAGGGTATATTGTGACGCGTTTCGTCTTGTTAGGACATTTTCAAACAAACTTTTTGTAGTTCAAAACAAAGAGTTTGTTTGAAAATGTCCTAACAAGACGAAACGCGTAACAATATACCCTTTGTATATTTTATAAAAAATAAAGTAGAATTACCATCCAATAAACTTGTTTTATTTTGGATACATTACCAAATTAAATATGGAATTCTACCAATTATCTGCATACACAATAAATAAATTCCATTTGTCTTTTATTATCATCATATCACTTTCTGCATCAAGTGTTGCATAGGACACATCATTGGTAAACCTAATGCAGCGTAGATCGATTACCTGTTACACAAAGGTAAGGTGAACAGTCTTATGCCCAGTACAGGAACACTAATGTATTGCAATTCGAATAACCTTTCAAATCAATATTTCACGTCCACCCTGCTAGGAATCGAACGAAGGACCTCGAGAATTGTAGGCGTACTCGTCAATCACTACACAACGAGGCGAACTTATTTCCACTCGGTTTCCTTATTCGGGAATTTTACTCAAGTCCGGGTATCATCGAGTCGGCATTTTCATCTGCCTGGACACAGATAAAAATGTTTTTTTTAAAAGTATGCATATCTTTTTTTACTTGACGGTACGACAGAAATGTTTTAATACAGTTTCTGATAAAGAAAAGCGACAATGTTTTAAAAAAAGAATCATGCTTTGGCCAAGAGAGATTTGAATATGTCAACCATTCATCTGAAATCTGCCACTGTTAGATTTATTTATTTTATTTAGGATAATTTATATAGTGCCATTTTTGTGAAAATTCACCTGAAAGGCAATGTACAATTAACATCCCAAGACGTCTCGCAGCTACAAATCGCATAGACGGTTAGGCTGCTGTTCCTCATTTCCAATTATTGAATTTTTTGATATTTTAAAGGAGCTAGATTACAACACGTCTTGCAGCTACTGAGTGCACGGACATTTAGAAGTCTAGCCTCATTTACAATTATTGAATGTTTTGATAATTTTAAAGGAGCTAGATTACAACACGTCTTGCAGCTACTGAGTGCACGGACATTTAGAAGTCTGGCCTCATTTACACTTTACAAAAAAGGGACTAAAAGAGTTTTTAATTAATAAATAATCGTTCACAAATATAATCTAGATTACGAATCCTGCATTTACAAAGTGCATGGGCGGTTGAAAATCTAGACCCCGTTAACAGTTGAAATTAGAAATAATTTAATGTTAATTTAATTGACGTAATATGTACAGCGTGTATGATTGGACCAGAAACCAAAACCCAACTGAATATAATTATAAAATGAACTAACTCACTGCAAACTTTTTACATAACTTTTTTTACTTTGATTTTAATTTTTAAACTACTTTCATTTATGTTTTTTCCCCTTCTTTTTTGTACTTGAAAAAAAAAAGTTCGTTGATAACCTATAATGATAATATAATTTGAAAACTTCACTGGTCCACTAGAGTTAAGTCTAACTTTGTATACTATAAAACTATGTAATTTTACTGTATGTTTCCTGAATAAAAAATAAAAAAAATATTTAAAAAAATAAAAAATAAGATAATAAATAACAATAATGAGGGCCCATATGCATAAAAGTAAAAGTTTATAATAAGTTTCCCAAAAAAATTAAGAAAATAAATTGTATTAAAAAATTTGCAAGTGTGTTAAAAGCGTTTCGCAATTGAAAAAATTAAAATGTAAATAATGTAAGCAATTGACACCATAAATAATATGATGTTTTTACTGTTTGTGTTTTCTTAACTTTTTATTTATAGTTTTTTTTTTTTCATAAAATTTTTATTACTATTGTATTTTTTATTTATTTTTGGTCAGGCTGCGAAAAATTGCTAGTGGTAATAAGTCAACCATTTTACCGTGTTTAACTTTGTTTGATTTTTTTGTATTTATCACATTGTACACTTATAGCGAGATGGATCGGCCATGTAATACGTCAAGAAGGCCTCCTGCATGTCATAATGGAGGGGATGACCGAGGGGACAAATTCTAGGGGACGCCCACGCCGAGAGTACCTGGAGGACCTATTAGAGGACGTGCGCTGCTCATCATATGTTGACTTTTAAAGAGCCGCACAAGACAGGGAGGAATGGAGGAGAAGAATGAATGTAATTGCCAGCCAATCCCAGGATTGAGACCAGAGAAGAAGAAGATCGAGGTTATACTGGCAGACATGCATTAAGTCAGCAGTCTTTATATATTTGAAATATTTTTAAATATAGGTACAAGATGTTGATTTCAAATTTAATGCTATGCCTAAAATAAAGATTACTCTTCCAAAGCTTTAGAAAAAGTTAAAATAAAAGAACATTGTGGAAAAACTAATGCGTTGAAATAATAAAAAAGCGTTAAATGCGATTATCTCGAAACTTGTTTTAATGACTTAATGCATTCTGTCAGTAAAGCCTCGATATTATGGTTGGTAAAGATTTTATTATTACTATTATTTACAATAATTGTTAACCTCTCTTTTCGATACAGTTATTTTGCAGGCAAGTTTTTTCGGCATTTTCATAAAAGATAAAGGCGTCTGATTCCAGAGTAAGGTGTGGTAAGTTCAACATTATATAAAATTCTCAAATAGAGCACCAACATAGAAGAACCCTAATGTGAAAAATAGGCAAACTATTGCGTGGACAGAGAAAGGTACGACAGGATATGCATTAATAATGCTGCTTACGTCACTTGAGTTTTATTTTATTTACAACGGAACAAGCCGCCATCTGTGATCCAGAGGTGCCACAAATCTTGCTAAATCAGTGGCAGCCGGAGCACAAGGAAGTGTGAACTTCTTACTGATGTCAAATGAAAAAATATCATTCTCTGTGCATAAAGGGAGGAATTAAAGAACACTGGAAGTATATTAATTATCCGGGCAGAACTAAATTAATGCTACGGAATCTTTTACATGGAGCTGTGTGGAATGTATCCCCCGTGTAAAAAGATGTTCCGGTGTATTTATACCTATATTTATTTATTTAAAACTACAAGTACAAAGAATAAGTACTTTGGCAGACGTATTGCTAAAAGCAATATCTTCTAGACAACCCAAAAAACCGACTGGTCAAAAGAAGAGCTGGTCGAAATTTTGTACTAAAAAAGATAAATATATGTACATCAAAATGTACACACACATAAAAAAATAACATAATTAATTCAAACTAACAGCTGTTTTTTCATCGGGAGATGAGGGATGGCTAGGGATGGCTTTTTTTGGCTAAATTTTGATATACATATTTAATGAAGAGGAATGTGAAATCAGATAATGAGTTTGGAAGGAGAGAGAAAAAGGAACCAAGGAAAGTAACTTTTTTCCTGTTTACAACAAGGGCTACATTTTTTACATAGTTAGTTATTTACTATTTGAAAATGCCACTTACATTTTCACAATTGGAATAACCTCTAAAAAAATATCGAATAAACAATATTAGCAAGGAAATGTATATGAAGTGTTTAAAATAGAAAAAAAATATTAAGAAGCGCTGCAGTTTCTGTGCGGTTTCAAATCCCCACTCAATTTCGCGCAAAACTAATTTCTCTCGAGGATGAATCGAGACGAGTGTAAGCCTACCAGCGACTACTTGGCCATGACTCAAGGCCAAATTATAATCATTTTATGGCAATTTAGAGCAGTAAATTTGGAGTTCAAATACATAATAAATATGTGTGTATCAGACAAAAATAAACAAGACATTTTATCACGTACAACTCGCGGCAAACTTGCGAAACATTTCACAAAATGGATTCGAAATATCTTTTGGAACTTGGTGCTCAGGAAAATACGTGTCGAAGAAAATCCACCCATAGGTCAACATTTGATTCACCATTATTATTATCATCATGATCATCAAACCACGGTCTGACTGGTCTGACGATGTCGGTCACGACGAAACCCGGTCACTGGTAAAAAATTATAAATAAAAGTGGAATAAAACAATATATATATATTTTTTTTAAATTTAAAAAGTTCCACCAAGAAATGTCAGAAGAAAAACTCAATCAATTGTCTCTGTATTTTTTAACTTTACTAAAATCAACAGATGGAAGAATCGAATAAATATGGATATTCAAAAATAGTCAAATGGTGAATGTTACACAGTGTGTAAAGTGGCCACTTAAACCAGCCAATGACAGGTCATAAGCCCTGTAAATCCCTGGAATTCTATAATCCTTTCTCTCAAATGTTCTCGATCTCTGTTGTAATTTGTCAATTTTAATGACTTCTTAGGGTGAAATTCAGTCTTTTGTCTACAAACATTCGGACAAACTCAAAGTATTCGCATAAGCTCTATTATAAATTCGATGTTTTGAGGTAAGATTGATGTAGTTAAGTCCATCACAGATTTAGAAGTTGTTTTGGACTATAAACTGACATACAACGAGCATATAGATAATACAGTAAATAAATCACTGAAATTACTTGGCTTCGTGAACAGAATATCCTCTGATTTTACTAATGTCCGCGCTATCAAAACTCTTTATTGCACAACGGTAAGAATATCTAATATAAGAATAACCTAGAATATGTCCCCGTGGTCTGGTCTCCATTCTATGTGAATCGCATAAATCACATTGAATCAGTCAAACATCGCTTGCTTCGAAAAGTACCGTGGATCTTTGGACTAGAGAGAGGTAATAATTCTTATGCTGATATAGAGTAAATGTTCAATATTTCTAGTCTACAAAAACGTAGAACTAATATTGACTTCATATATATGTTCGGCATACTAAATGGTATAATCGATGTTTCATTATTACTGGGACAAATAAAATTCCATATTCCGACTCGTGGGTTGAGAAACAGTAAAGTACTGTTCATCGATCAGCATAGAACAAACTATGGCCTTAATTCTCAAATGACCGTCTTTGTTGTATTGTTAACTCAAGACAACATCTGGACTTTTTTGGTTTAAGTTTGCGGCGATTTAAACGAGCACTAAATAAATAGTCAAGATCTTGTCTTGATGTCCCTCATGTTTGTCAATGCTTCTTTTCTTTTCTTAAATGTTTTTAACTATTCTTATATTGAAATAATTTCAACCCTATTTATTTATTTTATTTTATTTGGGAAATCAACAGTTCTACATACATATTTATAGTAAACAAACAGATATAGTGTATAAACTCAGAACCAATAACAGATTTCCACAAAGTATACAAAGTTAGTAAAGAAAATATATTACATATCAAATAAATACATTTGAGTTTATACATATTTTTTAAAAACAGTAAGTTATTGTAAATTGGGCGGGATTAGGACAAGAATGCTTGAAGAGAGGATAAGGAGGGGAAGGGAGATGTACATATTTATTATTATAATGTCTACTAAGTTACATAATGCATTTTTAGTGTAAATTTCAAATCTGACAGAGTGATGTTTGTGTAATCTATATCTTTAAATTTTGTATTGTACACTGAAAAAGTCCTATGAAAAAAAGCATTTTTAACATACGATGTTTTACTTATTGGTACATGAAACAGGTGGTACCGTCTACAAATCCTGGCTGGCACATGTATTGTTATTAAACTAAGTAGTTCTGTACAGTCAACTATAAATTGGATAAATGGACAATGTCTGTTAATTAATAAATACATAATATTGGGATGATTTTTGAGGTTACACTAGTTTGAAACAAATTAATCGAATTAAAAGGATCGGTACACAACGTGATATACATTTTGCATACAGCCTGGACCAACGTGAATAACATAAAATAAACGAAAATGTTTAATGTATTCCCCGGCAAGCTGTGTTTATGGACGTGAACATCTCAAAATCAATCACGGAACTCCCATTGAATTCGCCTGTATATTGAGCCGACATTGACCAACGGGAGGAATATAAAACCTATTTATGTTCAGCTATAACATACATCGGGCAACAAAAACCCAACAGTAAAATTTCTTAGTAGTAAACAGAGATTTTTTTATTACCAAAACAAAAAATAGCCGACGGAATTTCGCGATGAATAGAATTTAAGATTGCAAATAGCAATGCACTAGCGCGCCTTTCTCCGACATAAGCAACGCACTGTCTAAAAAAACATCCCTATCTTTAGAAATTTATTTGGTAATAAACGTTGTATAAAATTAATGACAATTAACATCAGTATCATCTCTCTATGAGGAAAGTTCAGCGTGTGTAAGAGTTAATGGGGGATTCGCATCTTGGTTTGCGATTTCAAAAGGCGTGAAACAGGGATGTGTAATGTCACCATGGTTGTTTTATCTATAAATAGACAACTGTATAAAATATATAGAATGTATTGGTATTAGAGCAAAAATTGATAATTTTTTAGTATGCTGCTTGTTGTATGCTGATGATGCAGTTCTGTTAGCAAGCAGCAAGGAGGATTAGCAAAAAATAGTATCTAGACTGTATAATGTATGACTGGAGAGCGAATTGGCGTTGAACGAAAGTAAGTCAAAAGTGATGGTATTTTAAAGGGGAAGTGAGGTTTCTGACTGCATAATAAATGTAAACAACGAATGTCTCGGAAAGTAGAAGAATTTGTGTATTAGGGAAGCATGTTTTCAAGAGATGGAAGAGTGAAGAACGTGAGACGAGGACGACCAAGGAAGACGTGGCATGATCAGACAAACAAAAATCTTAAGTCTGATCATGTCAAAAGCAGACATAACCGAAGGACATATATAACAAGATGTATGAATGTGGAAGAAGCTAGGAATATATGCCAGGATAGACGTGTAAGGCGGTCCATTTTCTCTAAGAATTTTCAAATTATAAAAAAATATACATTTATTCAAATTTAAATACAAAAAACTAGATCGCGCCAAACAAATAATAAATATTTTTAAAAAATCGGTGTCTTTCCAATACAAAAAGAAATAACGGGAAATTATCATTAAAAAAAAAAACAAATACACAAAAATAAAACTACGAGTACTCAAAATTAAAAAATCTATATTGCAATTTTTATAAAAAAGTCAAATAAAGCTAAATACATTTTTACACGTTAAAGTATTGATTTTTGATGAGGAAGTCCTCTAAATCGTCCGCTTGCTAAACAGTCTTTGTAAAATAAATTCTGTCTCCGATTCCGCAGAAGTTTTGCGCTCTAGACTCTTACCAGTTTCATGGCTGAAATAGATCTTGTTCCATGTTGGTGACCGAGCAGGGTTTTTTTCTTCTCAAAGAACGTCAGTAATAGTGGTATGGTTGCTTCACCGGAAATACCCTTGAAAGGGAAAATCGAGTGAAAATAAGTCCACCTCGTTGTGTAGCGGTTGGCGCTTTCGCCTACCATTTTTGAGGTCCTGGGTTCGATTCTCGGCAGTGTGGACGTGAAATATCGATTTTAATGGTAAAATATTTCAATAATCCTGAAATGGCACCAGAGGCGTCAGACTGATAAACTTACCTTCCATGTAACAAAAATGATATAGATACGCTAGAATTAGAGTGCCAATGCAGTGCCCTATACACCACTGTGTGCAGATAGGGAAATTATTGTAAAGGGCCTTAGAGGTGAATTCTTACAAAATCTACGCCATATAAATAAGCCAATTACAATTAGCATTTAGATTTTAAGTAAGAGCTTCCCTTTGTCGATAGTCCAGAGGTCCCCAAACTTTCTTGTCTCGTAGACCACGTGCCGATTTTTCTGTTTTATTCTGTAGACCCCCTGCTATTCTAATATATTTTTATTAACATCAACTTCGAATGCAAATTTATTGCAACAGGGAAAACTTTTTTAAAAGAGAAACTAAATGTGTTTTTGAAGTTGAGGAATTCGAATATAAAAAAAAAAAGTTAAAATTTTGTTAAAATTTTAGAAAAAAAGTTAAGCAAATTTTTTTTGAAACGATACGCAATGCTTATGTATACAATAAAGTAACATTGTTACATAAAATAAATACACCAAAAAATCAATGCATGACATGAAAGGTACTATTTTCAGAGTAATAAGGCGCCACAGCTGTAGAAACGGCATTTCGCTCTATTGCATAGAACAAGTGTTGTAAATTGATTTGGTTTTTGGTTTAACAAACGTTTAACGGACAGATTTGGTTTGCGCTTACTATTCTCGACCTGAGTACCTACGGCCCATTGTCATGCTGTAAACTATAGCTAACTTCATGATTGATAATCATATAATGATTTTCGTCCGTATGGGCGGCTCTCCAGATGTACGCCTTATTACTCTGAGGTACTATCTGTGTTAGTTTGATAATGAGGAACTTCAGCCCTACGGGAAATTGAATACAATAAATGTTTTCTTGCGCGCGGTAAAAATTAGAGCACTAAATTATACGGCCAAGTTTCCTAAAAATGTACCAAAAAAATTATATTTTAATAAATCGGGTTGTGGTCCCGTAGCTAGTTACGGACTCACGGATCAGAGATCAGAGGTCCGAGGTTCGAACCCCACTCTACCCCAACTTGATTTCCATTTTCTAATAATGAGTTATTTACAACTCGTTGAAAATTGCCTCAAAAAATGAAATATTTGGGTAAATTATAAGAACGCTAATATTTCTTTTTTTTAAAAAAAACGAACTACTTTCAACGACGTCACTGATTCATATGAATCAATCAATGATAAGAGAGTTAGGAAAGATGTCCGGTTTGCTTGCCGCCAATGGACCAATGGCAGAACTGATCGAGAATAAGCGGAAGAGAACCTCTGACGTCACACGCGGAATTATTACAGAAACACATAACTTTAAAAAATCATAACATAAATACAAATACTTATAAAAAACCACTGAACTTCCTCATTACATTTACGGGAAATCAAAATTTTGATGACGGCCTGTCTAAATGGGATCCACTCTCGTGGACTCTCATTTACAGCTCACGCACCCCCGATTTTTTTCCTCACATAGGTCGGAGTCGACCCCCGGGGGTCGATATAGACCACTTTGGGAATGGCTGGATAGTGGATAGTCGATACCATGCTTGTAGAACCAACTTGTATGCAAACCGATCCGTAGCACAAACAGCTCACTGTTTACTTTTGGCTTGCACAGGGGAGTGGGAAGGTATTCAGCTCTCCGTGATTGGACGGCAGATTGTGACGTAGGAAATCCACAGCTACACGGTGATTTTGTAGGAGGCGATGTTGATTATGACGTCACTCTGATTAACGGACGAGCAGAAGCGAACCGGTCAACCGTAGCGGACGGACAACAGTATCAATACTGAATGTATTGTGTGCAGAGCCGATGGTGTATTCTGACAGTAATCTCAAGAAATATCACGGCTGAATAAACATTGGTTCATTTCCGTGAATTACCGTTAAGAGCCCTATTTATTTATTTATAGTTGCACAAATACTTGAAGATGGACATGTCAAAAGTCGGAATAATCGACGCGCGTGCAAGATGCATAAATGTAGAGGAAGCGAGATCTGTATGCAAGGATATAGTGATGAAACGGGGTGATGGTTTGATTGTTTTATTTATTTGTCCGTTGATGAATTAAAACGTATTCTCACTCGTTATTTTTTGGAAAAGTAATGGATTTATTTTTAATTATATTATTAAATTTAACTTTGTTTCCTGGAATACGTGATTTTTTGCAGGATGATCCTCATCTGCCGCAGTGTCCACAAATGCGGCTGACTTGTGAAGATAATGATAAGATAAGATAATACCTGCTCTGCTTGAACTAATTCAAATTCGAATACCTGGTAGGTGCACAAAAATTAAGGAATTATTTTTTTGCAACAATTCACAGACCAACTTTGAAATGCACTCTCCTATACCCAGGATGCATAGGTATGGAAATGAATTAGAACAAATATACGATATCTTCAATACAAATTCTGTTTATGAATTAAAACGAATTTTCACTCGTTATTTTTTATTTCTTTATTTTAACGTGTTAGACATAATTTAAATTGTACATTGGTGGATTTATTGCCAAATGGCAACTTCTTCCAATCAACTAATAAAATAAAAGTTTTATTTTTATAATTCAAGTTACAAAACATATTCAATAGAAAAAAAATATTAAAAAGCTAGATATATAAAAATATAAATAAACGTATTTGTTTATAAATTACCTTAAATCAAAACAATTACTCAAAAAGAAAAAAGAGGAAAAAGGAAAGGAGGAGAGATTAAGGAAGAGAAAGGAGATGTTTCTTCAGACGTGATTTAAACAGAGATAATAAGTAAAATACTCGTATTTGATGGGGGATGGGAGATGATTCCACAGTCGAGCCGCATGGACACTATATGAGTTAGAGAAGAAAGAGGAATTGTGGATGGGTATTAAGAGAGTGCCTTGAGAATTAGAACGTAAACCGAGGTAAACCATGAAATGACAAGCGTTGAAAATTTTCACGCAGGTATATAGGAGCGTTAGGACTATGAAGTACATTGAACAGAAGTGAGAGGGAGTGATAGTCTCTCCGCTGTCTAATTTTTAGCCATTTTAGTTGCCTACGATAATCAGAAATGTGGTCATATTTCCTCTGTACCTTATGCATTCTTAAAAATGTATTCTTAAGCCGTTCAAGTGTATCTAGTTGCTCACAGCTTAAATCAGTCATGGAAACATCAGCGTAATCTAGAATGGAAAATACAAACAAAACTACAAAATTTAACAGGCAAGTCTCTGATATTTGGATAGCAGTTTAACCTTTACAAATTTTCAAAGCCCTTGAATAAACTTCACAGGCCGATGTCATCGTTTTAAAAATAAACTCTTTAAGTCTATAAATACTTAATGCCTAACGAAAAACTTCTGTTTTTATAAATAATCCCTTTAAAACAGAGTTAATAATAAAATTGTTCTCTATTTGTATCTGGTTGAAATAATTTGTTATCCCATTTGTTCACTAAATTAAAAAAATGCCTTCTGAAATTACACCAGCTCTCGTATTAGCAACATGACGTTTAATCAACTAATGAAGCCTCGCTTGAAAAATGGCCTGAAAGGAAGGTCGAACCTTAACTCATGCGAGTACCTAAAACGTATTTTGTATGCGTCAACATAATACTTCAGTAAATATACTAAAAACACAAGAACTTTTGACTTAGAGATGAAATTCAACTAATGTCAAATATTAAAATTAGTTAATGAAATTTCTTGGTGAAATTTCAGTGTGATTTGTGAACTATGAAATTTCGTTTCAAATCATGTCAATGAATCTATTTATTTTTCATGATTTCGTTAATTTATTTAAACTTCCACGTTTTTTACGTTGTTTAAAAAAAGCAGTAAAAAGTGATAAAAAAACATAAAAACAAAGGTAGAAATACATACATACACAAGTAAAAAAAAATCTTTTCATGGGTAACAAAAAATACAAAAATTAAGTAAAGAAAACCTATGCATCAGTAATAAACAAATAATAAAGTATAAATAATTAGATTTTATAATTTTGCAGTCAAGTCAGATGAAGTGACCAAAAATAAGTTTGTTTTTTCTCGTGATTAATTAGAGCATTTACTTAAAGGTGACGGTATAGGAATGGTCATGCATAAAAAAGTCCATACTCCAATACACAGAGTTTTGGAAATTAGATTTATGGATTTTTATTCATAAATTAATCAGTAAATCGTATTTGAAGCATGAATTATCCT
The DNA here is from genome assembly GCF_059751315.1 of Micrasema longulum. Classification (NCBI taxonomy): domain Eukaryota; kingdom Metazoa; phylum Arthropoda; class Insecta; order Trichoptera; family Brachycentridae; genus Micrasema; species Micrasema longulum. Next base: position 194,041 of record NW_028277539.1, on the reverse strand, counting down.
CTACTGTTTTATAAAAAAAACATATTCACTTAATTTGGCCGAACGGCTATTATAGAGTAACGGGGTAAAGCATAATACACCGGGAAATGGCTCGATCTAATTTATTATCTCTCGACCTCTGTGTAAAATGGTCGTATTTTACAGTAGGCCGCGACTCGGGTTTATCGAGAATAAATAAATGATCAAGCGACCCGCTCCCATGGGATTTCACAAAACGTAAAACCATTCCTTCGATATAATCTCCTTCGCATAACATTCCACCAACGTATGTCCGCCGAGGAAGCGTTTTTCAATTCAATTTTATGACAAAACGAAACATTAAAAAAATATATAAAAAATTCAAACATTTTCTAATGCCGCATGCACCAGTTGATAATACTTTTATTTAAAAGAACGAAATATTTATCTTCATCATTTTTTAACATCAGTATATATTTATATATATACTATGTGGAGAGACTGGAAACTCTTGGTCTCACAACGCTGTAGAAACGGCGAGAATGGGGTGACCTGATAGAGACATACAAGATACTCAACAGTCACTTCTTCTTCTCTGGTCTCAATCCTGGGATTGGCTGGCAGCAATTACTTTCATTCTTCTCCTCCATTCCTCCCTGTCTTGTGCGGCTCTTTTAAAGTCAACATATGATGAGCAGCGCACGTCCTCTAATAGGTCCTCCAGGTACTCTCGGCGTTGGCATCATCCCCTAGAATTTGTCCTCTCGGTCATCCCCTCCATGATGACATCCAGGAGGCCTTCTTGACGTGTTACGTGGCCGATCCATCTCGCTCGCCTTTCGGACAAGGTCCTGAGCAGGTGCCTTCCACCTTCGATTCTTTGGAGAACCTCCTCATTTGTAATGTGATCTCTCCAGGAAATTCCTAGTAGTCTTCTATAGGACCACATCTTAAAAGCCTCTAGTCTCCGTTTATCTTTTTCGGATGGGTACCATGTCTCGCAGCCATACATCAAGATACTCCATACATAGGTCTTGATTAGGAGTATTCTTAGTTTTAGGTCTATATTATTTTTGACCTTTTATTAAATGCAAATCTAGCTTGATGTATACGGCTGTCGACCTCGCTCTTAGACCGACCGTCCCACGTTATTTTGCTCCCGAGGTAGACAAACTCCTTTGTGTTCTTTAGTGGTATTCCCGACATCACTACTCTCATCTGGTGTTGCATTCGGCCTACAGTCACTATAGCTGCCCAAATTTGGATTCCATGTTCGAGCTTAAACAAGATGCTCGTCTTCGAGGGCACAGTCTCAGGCTTGAGAAAATGAGATTCAATCTAAATCCACGGAAGCATTTCCTGAGCAATAGGGTTGTTGATGGTTGGAATAAGCTGCCACAAGATCTGATCTCAATGTGTAGTCTCAATGGGTTCAAAAATGGACTAGATTTGTTTCGGAAGAGTTAAAATGCGCCAACAACTGACTTTCGTTTAAATAGATTTAAGCATATCAGTTTTAAGCTGCTCGCTTAAAATTAATAATTATAATAATTTACCTAAGTAGTAGTTTAAAATAGTAAGATATGTATACATTTTATATCTTATGGCTTATGACCTGTCGTTGGCTGGCTGTAAATAACTAGACTTCCATATTCCTTCTTAAAAATATTTTCCCTCTCTGTTGAAATAAATTTAAAAATTATTTTACCATGAAAATGTATTTTATTATACGTAAAATGAACTGTCACAATATGGTGCCAAAGAATAAACGACAAAGAAAGTTAGAAAACCGTTCTTAACCCATTTACAATGACAGTAACATATAAAACCTTCGGTACGGCGGCGGCGGCCAAACGAGTGCATATATTTCAGCGATTTATGCGGCTCAACATTACGGCTCGGGGAGAGAGCGTTACTGCAAAGGGGAAGATAAGAATTTCCCGGCCGCTAAGCCAACAGATTGTCACCGCCTGCGCCTGTCCTCGTTTCATAAAAACGGGCGGGGGGAGAAATCACGGCTATACGGCGCGCGAGTGTCAAATATTTGGCGAAACGACGCGGACGCCTAGAGCCAGTGGAAGCGAGTTTTACAGCATCTCTATCCATGATCGCCAAAACATCGTAACCGACAAAAACGATATTTTACAGGAGAATATTATTTCTTCTTAATTAATAAGGAATATACTTTGAACATCAAATTTTGTTTCGAATATTCATTTTATTGATATGAATAAAATAATAATTTAGAAGTAAAAATATTCTCTTAAAATAAATATTTGCGTCCTTATTATTTACCCAAATATTATTATTAGTATTTCAATCAATCGTCCCGTTAAGTCAACACGACAAGTTCATTTTTTTTATAATTCATTGCCCAAAAAAAATTATGTTCAAAACTCGTTTATTTATCGTAGCTGCTCCAAACTTAATTTACTTTGTCCCCATGTAGATATTTTTAATGCAAAATTTTGTGACTTAAAAAAACTTTTTGAAACACTGTAAAATGAAACATTTGTCAGTGTGAAATAAGTTTATGTTCCTTTAATTATATTTATTTTATTATATCAAAATTTTGAATTGGTCAACTATATTATGAAAATCCCTCTCCTCCACTCCTCCACTCTATTTCCTCATCCCTTAACCTTCTTACGAGCTCTTTTTTCTCCTCATGTCTTTTATAATATATTATTTTTCTCTTTACTGTGTAACATGTTCTCTCATTATATTTGTTATACACATAACTTTAACTGAATGTAAGTACTATTTTTTATATTTTGTAGTCTTATAGAATAACTGTTATTTTTCCTTAATAAATAAATAAAAAAATAATAATTTTGAGGGCTATTTTCAACGAGTTGTAAATAACTCACTATTAGAAAATGGGAATCAAGTTGGGGTAGAGTTGAATTCGAACCATAGACCTTTGAGCCGTGAGTCTGAGACATAAGCCACGGGACCACAACCCGATTTAAATTGAAAAACCCGATTTAACCCGTTTTCGTCGGTAACGATGTTTTGGCGACTGTGGTTCGACAATTTCCTGGCAACCGACGCGTCGCGACAAGCGACGTCAAGTCAGCGCTAAAGCTTGTACATTGTATTTTTAATAATATTAAATTCTCTGATAAAGCTTAGGTAGTTTTATAACATGTTTGAAAAGTAATTTCCGCTTAAAACATGTTATAAAACTACTTAGTTGTGGGTTTGGACTAAGGATCAGAGGTCCAAGGTACGCCCTACCACAACTTAATTTCCATTTTCCAACATGTTTTTTTTTAATTACCTGAAAACGGCTCATTTAACGGCTCACAAATAATTCTTTCAAGACATAATTAATCGTGAAGGGTCTATTCATCAATGACATGTGGGAAAATACAAGCGGTGCTATTCTGAGCTGCTTTCGCGGCCGTAGAAAACACTTTTATCTCGCGTATTTTGTATGTAAAAGCCTTTTGTACGGCCGCGAGAGCATATTGAATATCACTCCAGATTAATAAAATACACGGTATGAAATAAAAGCTGTACCTCGCAACCAATACAAACATTAAAATAATCGCGACATTTCACTTGGTTTTGTGAATAAAGCCACTAAGCAACCAATTTTAAAAAATTTGCTTCACTTCAATACTTAAGTGAATATAAATGTTTTATAATATAAATTATATTTATTTAACTTTTTGTACATAATGTTATTTGTACATTGGCGGGCTTATTGCCAAATGGCAATTTCTTCCAACCAAACAATAGAAAAAAAGTTTTATTTTTATAATTCAAGTTACAGAACAAATTCAATAGAAAAAATATTAAAAAGCTAAAGATATATAAAAATAGAAATAAACGTATTTGTTTATAAATTACCTTAAATCATAACTATTACTCAATGAAAAAAGGGAAAAAAGAGGAAAGAGGAAAAAGGAAAGGAGGAGAGATTAAGGAAGAGAGAGGAGATGTTTCTTTAGACGTGATTTAAACAGATAATGTAGTAACATCTTTGATGGTGGATGGGAGATGATTCCTTAGTCAAGCCGCATCTATGTGAGTTAGAGAAGAAAGAGGAATTGTGGATGGGTATTAAGAGAGTGCCTTGAGAATTAGAACGAAGAGGTAAACCATGAACTGATAAACGTTGAAATTTTTCACGCAGGTATATAGGAGCGTTAGGACTATGAAGTACATTGAACAGAAGTGAGAGGGAGTGATAGTCTATCCGCTGTCTAATTTTGAGCCATTTCAGTTGCCTACGATAATCAGAAATGTGGTCATATTTCCTAAGACCAAAAATGTACCTTATGAATGTATTCTGAAGTTGTTCAAGTTCATCGTTAATTTTCTTAACTTTTAATTTAACTTTCATCATATTAATTTTCTCTCTGTATATTGTATCATAATATTAAAAATACGAATACAGTTTTATTTCACTTTTATTTATAATTTTTACCAGTGACCGGGTTCCGTCGTGACCGACATCGTAAACAATATTTTCAATGTGTATTCTTGTACTTGTGACTTCGGCATGGGTTACCCGAGTGAGGGCACATTACTTTTAATGTTCTATATTTCATACAATATAAAAATGAAAACGAAAATAAATAAATAAAATAACATGAAAACTAAACGTATGAAATTATTTTTTTTACTATATTGATAGCAGAGCGTACTAATATAAAATTCCTTTATTTTATGAAATTGAGCTCATTTGTACGGATAATTATTTGTCAAATAAAGTACATATAATGCTAGAACGTCTGTACTCATTATGGTACTTTACAAACTTTAGCCGTAGGTTATTTTCTAGGGGATGTTATTGCGAATTAGAACAACCAGTTTTTATTATAGAGGGTATAAATTAGTTGACTCGAGGAACAAGTAAAATGTATGTAAGTAATATTACATCGTAGGTAAAGGAACGCTGACAATCAGAATGTTATATTGCAGTTAGTTTACTAAGGGGACATGGTACACTAAAGGTTCACTAAATACAGCCGCAGGCCGCATCATCAGGATCACGATTATTTATTAACCCTTTTATCTGGCGAGATCTGGAGCATGCGGCCGCGGTCTCAATTTGGAAATAACACTGTATTCCTTCTTTTGCAACCTTTTTTTTAAGCTTTTAAAGTTTCTTTGTTTTGTTATTTTCACGGTTTGCTTGTAAAGAGAAATATCAATTTTTTTCCTGATTAATTTAAAAATAATTAATAGTGGTATGCGAAACTGAAGAAAGACACAAGTCTTTATGAACGTTTCGGGAAAGGGGTGGATGCTTTCATTGTAACCCTTTTTCTTGGTTGTACATTCAAATATGTATACACGAAATTAAGAATTTATTTACTCTGCTGAAATTAAAAAGTAGCGAGTTTATTTTTAATTACCGGTATCCCTAACTAAGCGCGTCTCTGTTTTTTTCTGCTCATGTCAGTAGTCAACTTTACATATAACAATTCGTTCCGTAGTTTGACGGCTGACTTCTGGCAGTTTTTTTTTGACCGAATTCGTGTATTCCATCTAAATTATATTTAAAGCAAGTTTATTTTAATAAAATTAAACAAATTCGATTGCATAGACATTATTTATTTATTTTACAGAAACAGACAGTCAATAATGATATAATAACATAAAAAAGATACGGTTTAATGTCAGACCAGCGAAGTTTCTAAATAAAAATCATACATATTAAATTGTGGTACAACAAAAGGATGTGTATTTGTATGAAATCAAGTATAGAGGTGTGTTTGTGTGTATTTGTGTGGGAGTAAGTGTTCAGGTGTGTGTAAGCATAAGCATAATTAAATAGCAAGTAAGAGCGTAATGCAGCCAGAAAGAATGATTCTTAATTTATTTTTAAATAAATTAAGAGGCATGTTAAATATATCAATAGATGAAAAAAGCATTATAGTTTGAGCAAGAACGATAGAGGAAAGAGTGTTGTGCTACAGACTGGTAGATGGAATAAATACTTATTTCTTGTCACGCAAAAGGGAACATTAAGATTAATTTTGGAGAGTAGGTTAAAAAAGTCTACTTTATAATATAATAATTTATATAAATAGCATTATTAAGATATAGTGCGTCTATTTTTAAAAATAAAAAAATTCATTTTGTTTAGCAGATTGGCTGTAAGTGCAAAGCGTTTTATTGTTTTTATAATCTAGGTATTTAATATATAGAGTTTTCCTACTGACATTTCTTGGTGGAATTGCATTTTAATTATAATAATAAAAATACTTTATAGTTTTATTCCACTTTTATTCACAATTTTTTAATATTTTTTTTACCAGTGACCGGGTTTCGTCGTGAGTGACATCGTCAGACTGGTGGGAGACTAAACAAATTTCTATGTTATATACAAGTGCAAGCAGGATGATTATGGATTTTAATTTAAATTATTTTATTTACATAATTATATAAAATCATGATTTACAACCCCTGCTTGCACTTGTATATAACATAGAAATTTGTTTAGTCTCCCGCCAATCTGACGATGTTGGTCACGACGAAACCCAGTCACTGAAAAAAAATTATAAAAAATTGGTAAATAAAAGTGGAATAAAACTATAAAGTATTTTTATTATTATAATCTAGGTATTTAAAAAAATTTCATTGAACATTTTCAATCCTTTCAAAGTTTGTTATGAATTGTGGACTCCACACAACGGACGCAAACTCCTAGTTACTGCGTACAAAAGCGTTGTATAAAGTTTTCAATGTATTTGGTTTTTAAAGGGTTTGGAAATTCTTAAAACGAAGCCCAACATTTGGTAAGCTTTTTCAACAACGGAATTAATGTGAGACCCAAACAGCGATCTACTATCAAGAAAAATTCCTAAGTCTCCAATCTCGCTGCACCGTGATATGAAATTATCCTTGGTCGTATAATTGTGCGTAAAAAATAATTATAATATATGCTATAATATTATACATATATATATATATATTAGGATAAGAACTTAAGAGTAATAATTCTTTAAATAAGCCCTTGAGCTCTTTTGTATAGAAAAAAAGCGTTCCAAATTTTTGGTTCACTTTTAGTTTGGTTTTTAGTTTAACAACAAACGTGCAATAGGCGGTTTCGGTAAGCGCTTGCAATTCTCAACGCAAGTACCTACGGCCCGTTGTATTGCTGTAATCTGTAAGTCCGAGGTCAACAATCATTTAATGGTTTTTCTCCGTATGGGCGATTCTATTAGGTTATTACTCTAAGATAATAACACTCGTTTCGCGAACTTTGCCGATTTATCATCAGTTTAAGAGCTATTGTTCACTATAAATTAACGTTTGATAATGTCAACAATATTTTGAGTTCGTCTAAATTTTTGTAGACAAGGACTGGATTCAACTCCCCGGGGAGCTGTTAATATTAACATCTTACAACAGAGATGAAGAACATTTAAGAGAAGGTAATATGGAAGTCTAGGCATCTACAGGGCTTATGACCTGTCAAGTAATATTTTCAGGCGTTGCCTAGTATGTAGGTGAAATAATTCAATTAGATGAATCTCACCCGCATAAATAAAGGTTTCAGCTCATAACTTCACAAACATCAACAGATGAAAGAATTGAAGGAATATAGATGTTCAAATATAGGCAGAATGGTGAATGTTACACAGTGTGTAAAGTGGCCACTTAAAGCAGCCATTGATAGGTCATAAGCCCTGTAGATGCCTAGACTTCTATATTACCTTCTCTTAAATGTTCTTCATCTCTGTTGTAAGATGTTAGTTTAATAATGTCTTTGATGTGAAATTAAAAAAAAAAAAATAAACCTACAATTTTCTAAAATTGCAAAACAGAAAACATTTTTTATATTCACAGGAATTAATTAAGACTTAAAAGGTTAAAAAATCGCATGAACATTTAGAGAGATTTTTTTAAATATTAGCACTATTTTTTACGAATTAAATTAATGCTCAAATAAAATAGCACGTTTTTAACACATATCTTCAAGGTTTTTTTTTATATTTAATTTGTGATATCGTTATGTTTATTATTAGCACGATCTTTACTTCATATTGAATAACAATAAATTTCTTTGAAAACTTACGTTTTCTTTAATGAAACGTTTGTATTTTACCGGTTGTACAAAAACGAGTAATTAAGATACCAGGTAACATTTTCTACTAATAAAAGTAAATCTAAATTTTAACAATTAATGAAAATACCTACATTACGCAATTGGCTGAATACGTAACTTTTATTAATAAATGTTTTTCCTCAGAAATATTAAAATTTGATATAAATGGTACCTACATTAATCAATTTATTGATTGATTTGGTGTTTATTTTGTAGAACTCCATATTTAAACTTATAATTAGAAATCAAACACTGATTTGAGTCTACTGAACACTTTATTTTATTTTTACAAATATAAACATATAAAAATAAAAACTTCGTGACAATTGTTTCGCCTTATTGTATACGAATGTTTGAAAATGCCCTAATAAGGCGAAACAATTGTCACGAAGTTTTTATTTTTATATGTTTATATTTGTAAAAATAAAATAAAGTGTTCAGTAGACTTAAATCAGTGTTTGATTTCTAATTATAAGTTTACATTAATCAACATAACCCCACAAATATTCATACTAATTGCTTAAATATTAATGTGTGTACAGAAAATTATGAAAAATAAAAATAAAACACAACGCACAGCAAACACATTAATTAAATTAAACGTTTTGTGTTATACGAGTCTATCATTTTTAACTTTTTATTTAGCCAGTTGTGAAATGATAATTTCAAAATGAAGTAGTAATAATGATGTGACCAGGGGCTGTTCTACACGCAAAGCCTGTAACGTCCCGGTCGGACCTTTTATCCTCTCGGGGTACCGAGAAGCCTCGTGTAGTGGTAAGAGACACGATACATCAACATTAACAATGGGAACTCGTGGCGGGAAAGGGGCGAGAAGGTGGGGAGAAGGGTAAAGGGTAAAAGGAAAAAGGAAAAAGGAAAAAGGAAAAAGGAAAAAGGAAAAAGGAGGAAAACCGCAGCCGAGTGAATTATTCAGATTTCCGGGTTCTGAATTTGCTCCGAATTGTGAGGCGAAAAAAATATTCAAGATAATATTCATAAACTCGAGAAGGACTTTTTTGAATAATGCAACCGTTCGCAACCCTATGCAGTTGCAAACAAAATATATTACTCAACAATATTTTGAGTTCGTCCAAATTTTTGTAGACAAGGACTGGATGGACAGCTCCCTGGGGAGCTGCTTATATTAACATATTACAACAGAGATGAAAAAAAATTAAGAGAAGGTAATATAGAAGTCTAGGCATCTACAGGGCTTATGACCTGTCAATGACTGGTTTAAGTGGCCACTTTACACACTGTATAACATTCGAATGAAGAAGTAAAGAAATTGAAAAAATAACATTTTCAGGCGTTGCCTAGTATGTAGGTGAAATTAGATAAAAACGAATGTATTACATATGATTTCATTAAGTGTAAGTAAATTTGAGTTCGTCCATTTAGTCGACATGTGGTCTTCGTTTATGTCATTGTTTGTTTATCCATCAGTTTGATTTTTTTAGAAAAGTGCAATGTCAGCGTTATCCATTATAATTTTTCCTTTAAAATTGTACAGTGATATATCATTAATATATTAAATATAAAATAGTGGACCCAAAATGGATCCTTGCGGGACTCCAACATTTACTGTTTTGTTCATTTGTTAGTATGGTTGATAGCTATCTCACTAGGTAAATAACGTGTTCTGAGATCGCGAGAAATTATTCCTTAACATTTTTTTTGTTAAAAGTCTGTCCTATTTAAATAAGAGATATGTCTCAAATTTGCAATATCTTTGGGTTGTAAATTTAAGAAGAGGTTGTACGTAAGCTTACACAGATTTTCTGAAGATTCATAGAGATTGCATTTATTCTTCTTTCGTTTTCGGAACACAATCTCTTCATTGTTGTCAATTCAATAATCGGGTTGTGGTCCGGTGGCTGGTGTCTCGGACTCACAGACCGAAGGTCCGTGGTTCGAATCCCTCTCTACCCCAACTTGATTCCATTTTCTAATAGTGAGTTATTTACAACTCGTTGAAAATGGCCCTCAAAATTAAATATTTGGGTAAATCATAAGAACGCAAATATTTCTTTTAAAAAAAAAAATTTAAAAAAATAGGTAATAAAACATCGTCATCATCATCATTCCCATTTTGCACCTAATGGTACATAGGACACTGCATTGGTACACCAATCGCAGCGTATCTTGATCATTTTTTGTTACATAAAGATAATATGATAATAATTTATTTATTTATTCATTCAAAATTAAATATTTGTGAACTTATTAAGGCTTTTTAGGCTATGCCCGTGTCAAGCCACAATAAATAACAATAAAAATACATAGTAAAATTAATTAGATCAAATTATAATGACATAGAACTACAATCTAGAAAAAAGGTAAATGTAACAAATAATCAAATTCCAAAGAATACAATGCAAAAAAGATAATCAGAAATAATTTTTAAAATATAAATTATACAAATTAAGAATCACACATAATCAAATATATAAAATAGTGGAATCATTAAAATCAACAAAATAATAGTAAATAATAGTAAATAATAGGTAATAAAACTGTCAGATAAATAATCAGGATATGAATTATAAACTTATAGCTGTTTAATAATAAATAACGTAATATGCACATAATTATTACGAGGGGGTAAAAAAATTACCAAATTTTAACACCACTTGTTATTGGTTAAAAAAGGTACCAATGCCTATGTTAGTAAGCAGGTAAAACCACAAGTGGAAACTAGGTTGAGCGAGTCAAGATATTAATCAGTGTCTGAATTAGGTATTCCGAATTCTAATATATTCACCGTGATCTGTTAGGCTATTTATCACACGGGAGAAATGTCGTCACTCGCTCGCCACTTCCGTACCGGAGAAATCTACACATTATTATACTGTGGAGCGTTCTATCGCAAATTGCAATTCAAAACTGTTTAGTATCGCCCTCTTAACCATAACTGACTTACGCGATGATTGCAATTAGAGTCAAACAAACTAAAGGAAATCATAATAATAATGTTCAATAAATTTATTTATTTTTATTTTATTTATAAATTTATTGCAAAAAAATAAATATACATACTTAATAACAGGGAATCTATATAAAACCAATTAATGTAAAATAAAAACGGAGTGTTCTCTGTTTATGATAGTCTCCATTTAACATGGCACAGCCTGTTCTAAGATGGAGATTTTCTATCTTTAGAGCGTAAGTAGTCCTATAATAATAAAACAATAACATAAAAAAGAAAAACTAAAACTACTCATTACAACAGAGATGAAGAACATTTAAGAGAAGGTAATATAGAAGTCTAGGCATCTACAGGGCTTATGACCTGTCAATGGCTGGTTTATAATTGTAAACATAGAACAGAGATGGAGAACATTTTACAGAAGGGAATATAGAAGTCTAGGCAACTACAGAGCTTACGACCTATCATTGGCTGGTTTAAGTGCCCACTTTACACACTGTGTAACATTCACCATTCTGCCTATATTTGAAAATCTATATTCCTTCAATTCTTCCATATGTTGATTTTTGTTAAGTTAAAAGGGTTAAAACTTTATTGATGTGTTTGAATTCACCTGATTAAATTATTTAACTCACGTACTAGGTAACGCCTGAAAGCATAAAAAAAATACTTCTTCTCGGACCAGGTAGATTAATAATTTCTAAAATGTTCTGCATCTTCGTTGTAATATGGCAATACTAACAGTTCCCTATGGGGTTGAACCCAGTTCTTGTCTACAAAAATTTGGACAAACTCAAAACATTGATTATATATTGCCTGTTATATAAAGATCCTCGGATAACTTTTTTTACGAAAAATATTACATTTTACAACACATTGATATTATTAAGAATTCTACATTCCTTTTGCTTTGTTAACTATGTAAAAAGCTAATAAAGATAGATAGACCTATTATTAAATATATAATTATTTGCAATGTTATTATTTTGTCCCGTCTCTATATTTCTTGGTAAGATAAACTAGATCAATTGGTTTCAATAGTTGTTTTGATTTACAACGATATTAGGTGAAACGACAATTTCCATCTCCGCCAACTCTGTCGTTGGTCTCCAAGTGGAGTATAGAGCAGTGGGTACCTCTTAGACAAACACATTTTATTGCTTTATTTTCTGGGTTATTATGTCACCCTCGCTATTATTGAGGGCATTATTATCTTCTTCTAGTGTTGTACAGTTTTGCGAAGAAATTCTATAAAAACGATTCAAGAATCCCAATCGCACGTGCGCGCTGTACCTGCTAGACGTGTGAGTTGATTTAGATCCATCAAATTTCAACAAAGAAGATATCTCAACCAAGATGAAGGAATTGCTGGGACTGAATTTTTACCGAAATTCCTTTATTTCATTTCTATATATGTAAATTCCGTAATCTCAGTTCAATAGTTTTGATTATCTCCTTTCATTCTGAATCACTCAAATCTGCTCAAAATTATATTATTAAAATAATTTTTAAAAAGCCCTTCAGGTACCCCAGCGTCAAGTTGTTCGAGGAATTCGATATATTAGATATAAGGCAATTATATATATCCAGAATAATTATGTTCGTGAAAGCAAATTATTCTACCAAATCCCAAAAGAAACACTCCCACACTACCAGAAATCAAACTAAAGTATGGGTCATGGGGCCTACCGCAAACTCTGAATTCCATCAAAGAAATTTCAGGTTTCTGAGCCTCAAAATATTAAATATGTTACCCGAACATTACAAAACCATGACCCGATTTGAAAAAATGAAAAATCGGAAAACTTACTAAAAAACATTCAAAATAATAAATAGTACGTATATTTTATTTTATTGAAATAAACGGCACTTAGTGCCTTTTACATATAAGTTGCATATAATAAAATACATTCATGTAAGTGAAATAAGTAAAATATAGTATTTAAAAGAAATTATTACTAAACAGTTATTTGCAAATTAAGGAGTCAAAAAAATAATTGAATAACTTTACAATAAATTAACTAGTAGGTAGTCATATTATTGTTTATTTTTGCATTAAAATGTCTGCCTTAAAACAGGTTGTACCTAGTTGGGCAGACTAGACATAATCCAGAGAAATCTATTACATAAGTATGTATGTAGTCGATAAAGAATTTGTAATTTTTGTTAATAAACCATTATTATTTTTTTTTTTCTTAATGTTATATTTTTCATATGTATGAGTATTATACAATATTTATTTACCAACATTATACAATTTGTGGAAACCTGCAGTTGGTTCTTAGTCTATGCAATATGATATACATCTGATGGTAACTATAAATAAAACAACTTTGTTTTTAATCAATTTTTTTTTTCCTCCGACCGGTTTCAAAGCTGAACAAGCTTCTTTCTCAAGGTTTACTGAACAAATGAATTCTTCCTTATTTTATTTTATCTTACCAGTATGCTGCTAATGAAACAAATAAATTAAGTCTTTTTTTCTTGAAAGGATGGTAATGTGATATGGATACGTTCAAAACTAGACAGAATGGACTAAAAGAAATATTGTTTATTTGGGTATTTATTATTTTTTCTTATTATGAATCGCTGCTTTAATTTCTAAGATTTCCAAATTGTCTAATTTTAATATTTTATTTTCAACATAAAGTACTTTTAATTCAGTGTCTTTATTGAAATTATGATTATTTTCTATCAAATGGTTTGTGAATTTAGAAAAAGTATTTTTATTAATGAATAACCACAAAGTTAGTGCTTAAAATATAAAATTATATTAACTATAAATATTTATGTAGAACTTTTGGTTTCCCAAATAAAATATTTATTTAAAAAAAAAAAAAAACTTATTGTTCGAGTACTTATATTATTCGCCCAAACTAAACACTGGACTTTGGTTCCATGAAGTTGGGATTTGTGTTCTAATAAACGTTAAAAATAATATTGTGAACGAATAAATAAATAAATTAAAAAGTCGATAGAGTAAAGATTGCAAAGTAGAGAAGTAAAGTTAGTATTTTGATGAAAACGGAAGCCTATATACAGGATGTTCTTTAAACCCTGTCACATCCGAAACCACGATGATCAGTATGGGCAAGAAGACATATTAGCATATTTAAAAAAAAAAATTATTTTATAGAACAAAGAAAATTAAAAGAATATATATATTAAACAAAACAAATGGTTGCTTACTTCTGCAGGGGAGAAGCGAGGGGAGCGCGGCCGCGCATTTTTGGCGTACCAGACTTCCCCTCCCCCCTCCTTGTTTCTCCCTTGCAGAAGTTAGAAACTATTTGCTTTTTCTAATTTTATATTTTTTGATATTTTATTCGTTCTAAAAATTTATTTTCATGTGCCAATATGTCTTCTTGCTTATACTGATCATCGTGATTTCGGATGTGACAGGGTTTCATGAACACCCTGTATAACCAGCTAGATTAAAATAAAAGTGTAAACTTAAAAAGCAACGTTAACAAATACATACAAAATAACGTTTGAGGTATTTTGACGTAAACGCATAAATTGTCGAATTTAAATTTCCTTTGTGTGGTGCAACTGTCACTTCAGTTCAGAAAACGGAAAATACAGGCGATGTTAATAATATCTTATTGTAAGTTTGAGGTGTTTGTGGAGCGCGTCAGTGAGCGTTGACGCCTCACGCCCGCGCCTGCCAGAGAGCAGAGAGCAGAGAGTGGCGAAAACCGCGAGCAAAATGAACCCGAAGCCAGTCTGACATTTTCTCCTGTCGCGCGTCGTGACGGACAAAATTATTAGCGGAGGTGAGAGACACTCATTCTGCAGTCGGATCGCTGGGAACTAAATAAGACTACATTAGCCGAGACAAACAAAGAAGCTTACATATATATTTATTTATTCTACTTCTTGTAGATAGATTGTACATTGGCGGGATTATTGCCAAATGGAGATTTCTTCCAACCAACCAATAAAATAAAAGTGTTTCTTATATAATACGAGCTGAACCCGGAAATTATTTGCTATTGCTAGATTCGAATAAATACTCGTACGTAGATTAAATGAACACAATCGAAAATTTATGGAATTAAGTTAAAGTTAAATTTAACGTTAAACATAACTTTTACATAACCATATTAATATGTTCGGTGTTCTTAAATAAAACCATCGAGATATTAAAAGATAAAGACGCACCTTGAGCACTCTTTCTCAAAGAGAAATTGTGGATGGGAATTAGAGGGTGCTTTGAGATTAAAAACGAAGAGGTAAACCATGAAGCATTAAAATTTTTCACAATATTCAATGGCACATTCAATACGTACCTTAAAAATCCACACGGCACGGTAAAATTAGGGTGGAATGACATTTATTACTCTCAAGTTAAAAATAAGCAAGTACCAGTAGGCTTAAAAAGATGAGTCTTTGAATCGTGCATATTGCCAGTGACGACATACGAACTAGAAAACACCCCTGAATAGCCAGAAACTGAAATGCACGCAACGATCTATGGAAAGACAGATGCTCGGTTTATGTATAAGAGACGGAAGAAATTAAGAAATTAGGCGCCGAACCGGGGTCGTAGATATCATAAATCGTACAGCAAAATTAAAATGGCAGTGAGCAGGACACTTCGCGAGACAAAATAATGACAGGTGGATACCCAGAATAATAAAGTGCAGAGCATGGGCATAAAAAAAAGGTGTTGGAAGGCCACAAAAGGTTGGGTTGACGACATTGCCTCAATAGCCGGTAGAACATGGATGAAAAAAGCGGGGGATAGAAAGGAGTGGAAACGTTTAGACGAGGCTTTATCCAGCAGGGAGAGACTAAGGCTGAAAAAGGAGAAGACTCGTAAGTGAAAATCCTGCAAAAAGAAGTCGATTGGAGATTATTTGGCTTCGTGGTGAGCTGCTATTGCGTTTACCGGGCATTAAATAAATAAATATCAAATCGCCTGTTAGGATCTCTGTCAAGTACCTAATTAATATTGATGCACATTTTTTAAGTGTGTCGGTACCTCGCGCTTTCCGTAGCTCATGTACGATTACACGAGAAACGCATAGGATCGCTCTCTTTTCCATTTGAATTCCGAGGAGTTGACACTGAGCCTGGCCCCTGACTCTGCCCGACAGCAACCCGCTTCACATAGTTGAAGAGGCCTTTTGAGAAATAAAGGAAGATCAAAATAACGCACCAGTTTTCATTTCGAAGAAAGATCAACACTACAGTCCGCTGCTCTAATATCACCCCATGTTATTTTATTGAAATGGGCCAATGTGTCTTATACTGCCGTCATAAGAAAGAAGGACGTTTCTACATAAAACAAAAAACGGAGAAAATAAATATTTTGTAACTCGGAGATTAAAAAATTCCCTGTGTGAAAAATACTACAAAAATTAAGTATATTATTATGCGACAGTATGTATTATGGTTTGCCCTAACGGAATATATATATATTTATTTTAATAAATTTACGTTATATATTTAAAAATTAACATTTTCATCTTCTTTTTAGTAAAAAAAATTGTTATACTTCAA